>NC_084656.1:2226735-2471735 GCF_019802595.1 Syngnathoides biaculeatus
TTGGGCTTCAAGTGATATGATAACTTTACTCATTTATAATCTCGTCCCAAAAATGGGACCCTGCCCGCGAGAGGGTACTTGGGTTTTTTTAGTAGATCGTCCCAAAAATCAAAATCAGATTAAAACACGTAAATATTTTGATATACTGAAGGATATAATGCGTGAAAATCTGAAAATGGGACGTTGCCCACGAATGGGTTAATATTCTGAGCATTTGGGTTGTGGCAAATTGGTGGTGTGCATTGTACATTGGTAGAAGGCTTTTCCTGATTTTTTAGGACAACTTTGAGGGTACGCATTATACTTCGGGGCGCATTATACTTGAGAAATTACAGTATTTCCTGTTGCCCACCACAGGATCTTTCCTGGCACACTGGTTGTTGGGTAATACTGACCTTTATTCATTTAAATTTTTGTACTGTATGTATGGACAACCTTTAATAATAATCCAGATGTAGCGCCTCTCTAGTATAAAATGCTTTGATGAGGTAGCCACCTGAGTTCTATACTAACTCCAAAGTAGGAAACCTCTGACTTGCTGCATTGGTCTGCAGGCCTTTATCTACTGTGATGACAGACCACGGTCCACCAACATCAATGGGGTACACATCAAAGGGAACCATTTCTCTCTTCACAGCTTCTTTACATTCACACAAAACCAGGTACTGGTTCTGGTGCAGGCTGGAAGTTTGCCCTCTGACACGCACACGTCCAAGACTCTTCACTGTTTCCACTGTCTCCTGGATGGCATCAGTATTTACTTCTTCATGCATGAGCACTAAGACACCATGAGCCAGATCTAATGACTCCTGTTGGCACCATCCTCTTAATTGTTTTACCAACTCAGTCAGTGTATCCATTTTTGAACTAAAGCTATCAAAATATGCCAGCACAAAATTTAACAAAACAAATTCACAAATAATTTTCAGGAATATCCCAGCAATGCTTCCAATTTATGTAGCCCCTCTCTAGGATAAAAAACTTCGACGAGGTAGCCCCCTGAGTTCTTTCCTCACTCCAAAGTAGGAAACTAATAAATTAACTCAATGGTAATTACTCTAAATGTCTATTCCAACTTTACTCTTTACTTGTGCATTTAATTCTCTATCAAAAAGTCTCTGAAATAATATTTCCCCTTATGAGTTAATATTATCCTAATTTAAATAATCAAGCTACCAAATAAACTCACCACTATTTTAACTGTCTTGCAGATAGTCAAATAATAAACCTGGTTAGGTAACAAAAAGTCTGAACATTTAATCACAAAATAAAGGATGGAAAATCAAACATGTATACACAATAGTCAAATAAACAAAGTCAATATAACAGGGGCACAATGCACATATAAGCAAATCTGACTTAACTTACTTTCAGGCCCCAAACAAATATAACCTTACCGGCAAAGCAAACAAAATTCAAACCCCAATGTCACTGCGGTGCTTAACAAGGCAGGAGTGAAGAAAGATGAAGGTGGTTTTTTCTCTGTCCAGCGTCCTCACGGTCCTTGTACTTTTTTCTTCCTTGAATTCCAAACACGGGCCTCACTAGCTAAAGCTAAAGCTAACTTTTGATAAATGTCCACCGTTCACTTTCTTTGTCCTATCATTGTCCTCCAACAACCACTCTACCTTGCACTCCATTTAGCCTTTTTCTCCCTCTCTTTTCTGTGACTCAACACGTCACTTCCTGTTCTTCTCAAACAATGGTTACAACAATAAAATGACAAACAAAAGTATTTCTTTTTCACAAATGAATCAAACCCATTTAAATCCAAATCCCTCCAAAAGAAAATAAAGTCAGCACACACAGTTTAACAAATATTCCACCACATTGCATAAAGAAAACCTATAACTTAATTGCTACTCTATCATACTGAAATTTTACCTGTACCACCTTTTATTCGGGTTACACATACATATAAAGAAAGTACAAGGAATAAGATCAGAATTTAAGTTGTGTTTAAAAATGAGAAATGACAGGAAAACAGTAATGAGTAAATTAAGAAAAGGGGCAGGGGTGCAAAAAGTCAAGGAAACCCAAGATGACCCTAAAATCTACCAATAAAGAGCAATCCAGTCCCTATCAGCTGGTCCACTCCTAATTGATGGCCTACAAAAGGTCTCATTGCCAAGATGGGAATCAAGACACATTTTATGATGAATAAGAGTTGAAGGGTGCCTCAAGACCATCGCAAACTATTTGTTGCAAAAAACAATCATGGCATTGGTTACAGATGCATATCGAAGCTTTTCACCATTTCAGTGAGCACAGTTGGTTTATAGTTTATAAGCGGAGAGCAAATCATACCTACATAAATTTTCCTCGATCAGGTGCACCTCAGAAGAGTTGTCCAACATCCAAGGACCACCTGTGGAGAGTTTGAAAAGGACCTGGAATTAGCAGGTACTGTTTTCACATGGAAAACAGTGAGTTATTTATCCAGCTGCCACGGCCTGTACCCACATTCAACATGCAAGACCCCTTTGCTGAAAATAAAGGATGTAAAAATTTGCTGAACAACATTTGGACAATACTGGGAGAATATAGTCTGGTCTGATGGGAGGAAAACTGAACTCTTTGGATGCTATAATGCACACCACGCATGGAGGAGAGACAATAAGTACCAACAATGAGTAGATCAGTTGGAATGCGGTGTTCGGCTGCTTTTCAGCAAATGGTAATGGTAAACTCCAAATTATTGAACCCATGATGAATGGGTTATGTACTGAGACATTTTCGACAAAAATCTGCTGTCATCTACGAGAATGATGAAAATAAATTAAGGGTGGACATTTCATCAGCATAATGATCCAAAACCTCTGGCAAGGAAACCCTTCAATTAGATTTAAATAACGGAAAAAAAATTGCTACAGTGGCCCAGCAAAAACCCGACGAATCGAATTGAAAAACTATGGAAAGAACTGAAACCCAAGGTCTATAAAAGAAGCCCAAGGAACCTTCAAGATTTAAAGACTGCTTGTGTGGAGGAATGGGCCAAAATCACACCAGAGCAATGGATGCAACTAGTTTCTTCATAAATAAGTGTTTTGAAGCTGTCATTGCAAAGGCTTTTGTAAAAAGTATTAAACACCAGATGGTGTTTGAAATGCTTTTCACTGTGGCATTACACATTATTACAGACAACTTAATTCCTGAGGTTATTGTATTTATTGTAATGTCTTTATATGTCAGGATTACCAGTTCATCTGGTAAAATTTTCACGTCAATTGCACTTTACAAATATATTTCATGAAAAAAAAATTGTGACATGCTTAAAACTCATTTCAAAGTATGTATAGATCTATGTGAAGTGATGCAGAGAAAAGTTTGGGGTTTTGGAGTCCATGAAATGTCTTTAGTAGTTTTTATAAATCTCAAATTTATCAAAGAACTATATTTCAAACAGTCTGATGAGTTTTGTAATTTGAATGTCTTAATGCTCAAAAACAAAATGTCTGTGTTGCATTTTTTTTGGAGCTCTCCAATTCATGAATTGTAAAATATGAGATAAGCAACAGCTCACGTTGTCAAAATAACATATCATGTTCTGTGTCCTCGCAAATTTTACACATGGGCTTTTGTTTCTCTAAATTTTGTGTAGTTTGTTACTGCAAAATAAATTGGTCAGAACACCTGGTTTGACTCCTGGAGCATTATTCCTTTCGCACTCTTTTGGTAGCGATAATTGAACTACTGCGCCTCGTTTGCTTTCTATTTTCTCTGCATTTACAGTACTTGCATCACATGGCTTTGCCGCTGTGGCTCACTTTCACTGGGAGATGTCTGACATCTGGTGGTAGATGGCCTTGTGAAACAAATGGTGTTGCGAAACAGTGCTATGCGAATAGAGGTCATACTCACGCGATGGAACGGAGTCCGCGATATTCGCGTGATCCATTTTGGGCGCAATATGAATTCATTTTGAGAATCTTCCGTGAGAACTGTAATTGTGTGATGTACAGTGAGCGGATCAGCAGTGGCATCACATGAAAGGTGTTCCGTCTCCGTCCCATGGCTGCTGGCTCCTTCAACCACTTCCAATTGGCCAGATGCACAGGCATGAGCTCTTTTGGGCGACCAATAATACTGGAGCACACTCAATGCTCGCAAATCCTTGAATACCAACCCAGAGGCAGTAGATGAAAAGGTCAAATGTAGCGATGGTAAGATGAAGTTTTACGAGGCAACGTAACGCTTCAGCCATTGGAGCGAGTTATGTTTCGTTTCTTGACGCTTCATGTACACACACACGCAACTGTGTCTTAACCACATCATGTGTGATGCATTTTTGCGTTTGTTTTGCCTTTTGTCAATCATGTAATCCAAAATAATGTTTGACCAAATATTTTTTTTGCCATAAACTGCAAAATAAATTAATAAATAGCATGAATAGGCAAATTGGAGTACTGTATTTTTTTCTGCTTCCATTAATGTGCTCACAGCATTTCTTCTATGAAACAAAATAAACAAGAAACAGATCGACTTGAACTAAAATAATAGTGAAGCAAAGTGTTTTTTATGAACAAACTTAATAAGTACATCTGAAGTAAATAGTTTCTTTCGGCTTGTCCCGTTAGGGGTCGCCACACCGTAACATCTCAGATGAACGCTCATATTTGTTTGGCACAGTTTCTAACCCTTCCTGACGCAACCCCACTTGGGGAGTAGTAGTGGTAGTTATTTTGCACAGTCCTGCCTGAGGTTCGAACACATGCAACTACTGAGTTACATATAACAGTGGGCAGCTATTATCACTCACTCACTCACTCACTCACTCACTCACTCACTCACTCACTCACTCACTCACTCACTCACTCACTCACTCACTCACTCACTCACTCACTCACTCACTCACTCACTCACTCACTCACTCACTCACTCACTCACTCACTCACTCACTCTCTACACTGTCCAAGCTAGCACCAAGCTTAATGAATGTTATAAACACTCCTTGACGCCTATGAAAATGTAAATATTTACCGAAACTGCACGAACTGCAAAGTCTCTCTCTCTTTCTCTCTCTCTCTCCCTCTCTCTCTCTCTCTCCTCTCTCTCTCTCTCTCTTTCACACTACACATTTCAGTTTTTGTCTCACTTAAATCAAATCAGACTAAACCTCTCCCATTTCAGGTTAGTCAATGCCACAATAATGAGAACATTTCAGAGATAATTTTATTTTACTTTTTTCAAGGTAAAAAATGTGCATACATTTCCTTTCCTTCCTTATCGAGTATCATTTCTGTTGAACTGCATGACTTGGGTCAAACGTTTTGAGTTTGGGTACTCTGGAATCCTGGTCCATTCCTCAAGACAGAAGCAAAGTAACAGAGTCAGGTTTGTTGGTTGCTTGCAGACGCTTTTTTAGATATGCCCACAAAATTTGGGTGGAATTTAGATAAGGGTTTTGTGAAAGCCACTCCAAACTTCAACTTTGTTATCCTTAAGACACTTTTTAAATATTTTGGCAGTGAGCTTTAGATCATTGTCCATTTGGAAGACCCAATTTACGCCCAAATTTGAGTTTTCTGACTGATGTCTTGAGATGTTGCTTAATATCTGTATGTAATGTTCTTTCAGTTTTCAACATTTTATCTCTTTGTATTCAAATCATTTGAATCATATAAAGCACATTGAGTTTCCTTGTGTATGAAATACGCAATACAAATACATTTGCTTTGCTTTGATACCATGATGGAGCATGCATCTACAGTGAAGAAAATAAGTATTAGAACACCCTACTATATTGCAGGTTCTCCCACTTACAAAATTATGGAGGGGAGTGAAATTGTCATCATAGGTACATGTCCACTGTGAGAGAGATAATCTAAAAAGAAAAATCTAGAAATTACACTGTATGATTTTGTTAACGATTTATTTGTGTGATACAGCTGCAAATAAATATTTGAACACCTGTCTATCAGCTAGAATTTTCACCCTCAAATACCTGTTTGTCCACCCTTAGAAGTCCACCTTCACTGCATGTATTCTCCTGAATCAGATGCACCTGTATGAGGTCGTTAACTGCAAAAAGAAACCTGTCCACCCCATACAATCAGTAAGACTCAAACTTGTAACATGGCCAAGACCAAAGGGCTGTCCAAAGACACCAGAGACAAAATTGTACAACTCCACACGACTGGAAAGGGCTATGGAGAAATTGCCAAGCAGCTTGGTGAAAAAGGGTCCACTGTTGGAGCAATCATTATAAAATGGAAGAAGCTAAACATGACGGTCAATTTCAATCAGGGTGGAGCCCCATGCAAGATATCCCCTTGTGGGGTTTCAATGATCCTTAGAAAGGTGAGGAATCAGACCAGGACTACACAACAGGACTTGGTCAATGACCTGAAAAGAGCTGGGCCCACCGTTTCGAAGGTGACTGTTGGTAATACACCAAGACTGGTTTGAAATCATGCATGGCACGGAAGGTTCCCGTGCTGAAACCAGCACATGTCAAAGCCCATCTTAATTTTGCAAATGACCATTTAGATGATACAGAGGAGTCATGGGAGAAAGTTTTGTGATCAGATGAGACCATAATGGAACTTTTTGGTCATAAATCCACTAACTGTATTTGGAGGAAGATGAATGATGAGAACACCATCCCTACTGTGAAACATGGGGGTGGTAGCATCATGCTTTGGGGGTGTTTTTCTGCACATGGGACAGGACGACTGCACTGTATTAAAGAGAGGATGACGGCAGCCATGTATTGTGAGATTTTGGAGAACAACCTCTTTCCCTCAGTCAGAGCATTGAAGATGGGTCGTGGCTGGGTCTTTCAACATGACATTGACCTGAAGCACACAGTCAGGAAAACCAAGGAGTGACTCCGTAAGAAGCATATGAATGTTCTGGTGTGGCCTAGCCAGTCTCCAGACCTAAACCCAATAGAAAATCTTTGGAGGGAGCTGAAACTCCGTGTTTCTCAGCAACAGCCTGGAAACCTGTTTGATCTAGAGAAGATCTGTGTGGAGGAGTGGACCAAAATCCCTCTTGCAGGGTGTCCAAACCTGGTGAACAACTACAGGAAACGTTTGACCTCTGTAATTACAAACAAAGGCTACTGTACCAAATATTAACATTGGTTTTCTCAGGTGTTCAAATACTTATTTGTCACTGTATCACACAAATAAATCGTTAAAAAAATCATACATTGTGATTTCTGGATTTTTATTTTTGGATTATCTCTCTTACAGTGGACATGCAGCTACGATGAACATTTCAGACCCCTATATGATTTGTAAGTGGGACAACTTGCAATATAGCAGGGTGTTCAAATACTTATTTTCTTCACTGTATGTGGGTTGTCACATGAAGCAATAGAGTACATTTAGCATACTGTATGTGCCATTAGTTCAACACTCCGGGCATTCCAGTTGAAGACTCTAAATTGTCCTTAGGTATGATTATGAGTGTAAATGGTTTGTTTCTGTTGGTCCTGCAATTGACAACCCGTTTGGGGTGTGCCTCGCCTCCTGCCTAGGGATGGCTGGCATTGGCTCCAGCGCTCCCGTGACCCTTGTGAGGATATGCAGCTCAGGTAATTTGGGATGGATGGTATGGTAAAAAAAAAAAAAGCTTTCCACTAGTGGTACATACAGTGCCTTGTGAAAGTATTCGGCAGCCTTGAACTATTCAACCTTTCACCACATTTCAGGCTTCAAACATAGATATAAAATGTTTTTTTTTTGTCAAGAATTAACAACAAAAGTGATGACACAATCGTGAAGTTCAACAAAATTTATTGGATATTTTAAACTTTTTTAATAAATGAAAACCTGAAAAGTGGGGCATGCAATATTATTCGGCCCCCTTGCATTAATACTTTGTAGTGCCACTGTTAAAATAATCATCCATATGTTCTCATTTTGTTCAAACTGTAGTTGGTTACACATCACCACCAAGCTTGTACCTTTGAACTCACTGTCTTGATGTAATCAATCTAACTTGATGTAATTAATCTAACAGATGTAAAGAATCAAACAGTCAGACACACTCACACACACTCATCATGTGATTCACTGAATAAAAAGAAGCTGCAAGGGGACACAAGTTGGAGTTGGTTGGAAGCAGGGAAGTCCTGTCGCTCCCCTTGCAGCATGTAAAACTTGAAGCCTTGTCTGTTCGCCTTCTTTTAATAGAACACACCAACAACACCACCGCCCATCGAGGAGGGAGAAGATACACCGAAGTCTGTCGACAGCCAGGAGCATTTAGCTGTTCCTGAAGAAAAGCCCTGGTGGGACGTGAATCCGTGGCCAGGGCGGTGCCAGAGTCCAATCTCCCCTCGGTGGACGAAGGTTGACGGGATCACGAACAGCTGGCGTCCAGACAACGCGTGAACCGGTAAGTTAAGGCTACTCCGCCAGAAGGAGGTTGAAGGCTACTCCCCCAGAAGGAGGTTGAAGGCTACTCCGCCAGAAGGAGGTTGAAGGCTACTCCGCCAGAAGGAGGTTTAAGGCTACTCCGCCAGAAGGAGGTTTAAGGCTACTCAACCAGAAGGAGGTTGAAGGCTACACCGCCAGAAGGAGGTTTCAAGGCTACTCCGCCAGAAGGATGTTTAAGGCTACTCCGCCAGAAGGAGGTTTCAAGGCTACTCCGCCAGAAGGAGGTTTTAAGGTTACTCCACCTTTAAAGAGGGTATTTATAAGGATCCATAAATGTGTGAGTGGGTGAATGCAAGTGTGAATGCCATTATGTACTTGTGGAATCATAGGTCATGGATGGAAACCTAATGATGCTAACAGAAGTCTGTGTTCCGGTGAAGTACACAAGGTAGTGGATTAGGATTTAGGTCCTAAAAAGGACAAGTAGTCTCTCAGGGACAAACGTAGAAAAGCATAATGGTGAACGGGAATGTTTCTTAAATGGAAAAAAAAAGAGAAAAATAGCACGTCTTAAATGGCAAGTTAACAGTTGAAGGATGCAGCAGGTTGGTAGAAAGATTGATGGCAAGGTTTACAGGGAAGGAGTCTCAAACTGGCGGTCCGCGGGCCATTTGTGGCCCCAAGATGATGTTTTGCGGCCCCCACCTTACTTACTATGAAAGTCAAATGATGGTGTGGCCCTGAAGTTTTATATGAATGGCACTTTACGGTGATGTGTGCAGAGCTGGTGAACCAACCAATCACGATGGGGTTGTGGCTTTCGGGGTGTGACAGTGACAAGTCCTGATGCAAGCTGAGAAACATTTTTCAATGAGTGAAAGTCAGTGATTTTGCCATGGAGGGTTTTATTAGTTTTGCGCACAACCTGTTTACACCAGCTTTCTTGCTTATCTAAATTTGTGTTTAAAAATAAAAAAAACAAAGACTTTTAAATTGTGTGCAACTAGAATCACTGAGGGGGTAGTGGTACACACGTCTGCCTTTGGTGTGGGCAGTGTGGGCTCGATTCCCGCTCAGTGATGGTGTCGATAACTGCCCTGTGACTTACTGGTGACAAATTCAAGGTGTAGTCCGCCTTTCGCCCGAAGTTAGCTGGGATAGGCTCCAGCTTTCCTGCAACTCTTGTGAGGATAAGCGGCTTGAATAATGACATGTTATGACAAATTGTGTGCATGTGCGCTGAGGCTGCGTCCCAGCCATAGCCAGAATGTGCCTTCAGCGGCCCTGATGTGAATGGACTTTTGAGACCACTGATATACATAATCAGGGGAAAACCTCTATTACCAAAAAAAAATAAAAATAAAAAAAATCTGTTTAAAACACTGACAATTTTGAGTCACGGGCCTTGCCATGTCTCAACAGGAGGGATGGTAATGGTAGATATACAGACATTTTCGCACCTTTGGATTCAATTCTTACTCAAAAAAAATTTGTAGATCATGTCTTAATTGCTACAAACACAATACTCAAGGGAACTGCAGACCTAAGAGAGAGCAGTTTCCCCAAAGTAGTCAGCCTTTCCAGTTTTTACACATTAATTTTATTGAGTTAAACAGCATTACAAATGTTGTTTAGTATTGATCTGGCCCTTATCTAAATGGGTGGAGATTTTTCCATGTACAAGTGCTGATGCTATTACTGTGGCAAAGTTCTTGTGTAAATATATTATTCCTTCTCATGGCATCCCAGAAAAATTGTATGGCAACAATGTGCCACATTTTGTTAATGAAAAAAAATAGTCAAGTATCTGCAAATCTAGAAATAACTTGAAAAAAAAGATTGTGCAGAATTAGTGGAACGAAGCAATGGGACAGTGAAGTCTTGATTAAGGAAAACTACATTTAGTAAAACTGTATATGAAAATAACCCCAACAGATAAAGGATTGTTCCCATTTGAAATAGTATCTCGTAGATTAGATTAGATTAGATTAGATTAGATTAGATTAGATTAGATTAGATTAGATTAGATTAGATTAGACTGCCCATGGTAGAGCGGCCAGTGCAGCAGTCAGAAGAAAATACTTTAAGTGATTGGGTGAAAGAGATGCTGCTAAATAAAACTGTAAAAGAAGCAAATAATCTGCCGCGTACTGTGCCTTCTTCACAGGTGCTGTTGGTGTCCATTGGTGATTGGGTCCTGAGAAAAATCATCAAGAGGAAGTGTCGGTCATGAAACGAGGTCCGATGACTATGATGCAAACTACGAAATGTGACAAGACGTGGTCAAACTAAAGGGCACAGAATCGCTGTGACAAAGGCTTGCTCTACACTAAACTTGCAATTTATGCAACTTCCACTTAGACAAAGGGTTTCTGTCTCTATCGGTTCTAGCTGCCAATAGATTATTACAAAGTGTCCAGTATGCAGTTCATCAAGGTTAGCCTACGTGCAGAGATGCGTTCAAGGACACATCTGGCTACAGAACAGAGCTCCACTGAGGACATGAGGAAATTATGTAGTCATGACTAAATATGAGCACAAGACATACTTCAGTTCCTACCCTCACCTATGGGCATGAGCTGTGGGTCGTGACCGAAAGAACAAGATCCCGGATACAAGCGGCCAAAATGAATTTCCTCCGCATGGTGTCCGGGCACTACCTTAGAGATAGGGTGAGAAGCTCGGTCATCCGGGAGGGTCTCAGTGTTGAGCCGCTACTCCTCCGCATTGAGAGGAGCCACATGAGGTGGCTGGAGCATCTATTTGGATGCTTCCTGGACGCCTTCCAGGTGAGGTGTTCTGGGCATGTCCCACCGGAAAGAGACCCGAAGGGCGACCGAGGACACACTGGAGATACTCTGTCTCTCGGCTGGCTTGGGAACGCCTTGGGATCCCTCCGGAAGAGCTGGAAGAAGCTCTTGTCTTGATAGCGACCTGACGCTATAAAGAGCTGCAGATTGTCGTCGAACGGGGGCAAGAGGCTCCGCTATTAGCATGGTGGACCTTCTCCTCAAAGCGCTGACAATAATCAGGAATAAAGGGAACCAAGACTCCGAGGTCAAAAAATGTTTCCTCACAAACGCCATGGATGCCAGTCAGACACTTCTTTTGAAGTCTTGGCCAAGGATGTGTAATGTAGTGGATAAACTGCACTATGCACAAACGTTTTATACACAAATATTTAGTGCAAAAAATATTTACGTTAAACAGTGTTAGTTTATTTATTTAAGACTGTAATATGTGTTATCAACAGTATTAGTTAAATGTTATGCCATCGTTGAGCATTCATTTTAGTTGGTTGAGGGATCCTGTCCTGACAATTGCAGGGACAAGCGTGTCCTGTGGCCTGTCACGAGATATATATTACCGCTGCATCAGTCCAAAGATAATTATTAATTATTGTTGCACAGATGATTTTTTTTAAAAAACAATACAAGTACTTTGAGCATATGGATAGCAGCAATTGGTCATGCACATTGTACATTGATAGAGGGGTTTTCCTGATTTATAAAGGTCAACTTTAGGTGTGTGCATTATACTTCAGGAAGCATTATACTTGAGAAAAGACGGTCCTTCCATATTTAGCAATATGTTTTAGCTGTATGCGCTGGCTTTTGGCTAGATTACTTTTCCTATTTCATTTTGATTAATTGTGGATTTATCTAATAATTAAAGGGGAATTGTGTTGGAAATTGTATCTATTTCATATGTAGAGATCGTGCATGTGACGTCACTGTTTTCACGGCGCCATATTGCCGGTCAAACAAAGCTGCTTGGCAGTGCGGGAGTTGTTGAACCCGAGCGGATTTTTCAAATTGCCCGAGACCTGTTGTGCTTTTGGTTGTCACAATAGACGAGAAAGTTCTTTGAAGATATCATTCTATAGAATACCTGCTGAAAAGACCAGAAAAGATCGATGGATTGCCGGTCAAACAAAGCTGCTAAGCATTACGGGATTCGTTAAACCGGAGCAGATTTTTCACAATGCCTAAGACCTATTGTGCTGTTGGTTGTCACACTAGATGAGACAGTTCTTCAACGACGAGAGACTTCAGCAATTAAACAAGGCAGATACATCTGTATATCCAGTTTTCCAAGACAAGCGGAAGAGAATTAACAGTCAAATTTATTATCAACGAAAACATCGACTTCAGCATTGAATATGGATCCTCTATGCCAAGTATCTCTAATTTTTTCACATACAGTACCTTCTTTTATTATTACATTCTAAATGTTTAATGGTATCGGACAAAACTCTTGGTGTCGTGCATTTTCGTATCCTCTCAACGGAATTAACTTTCAACAATGCTTTGTTTGACCGGCAATATGGTGACGCAAAAAAAATTACGTGATGTTTTTTGACGTCTCTATATCAAATATTAGTTCTGTTAGGATGGAACAGTCCCACAGCTGTAGAGTGTTGGCCTCACAGTTCTGAGGACTGGGGTTCAAATCCCAGCCTACCCCTGTGTGGCGTTTGCGTGTTCTCCCCATGCCTGTGTGGATTTTCTCTGGTCTCTCTGGTTTCCTCCCACATCCCAAAAACATGTAACATTAATTGGAGACTCTAAATTGCCCCTAGGTTTGATTGTGAGTGCGATTGCTGTCTGTCTGCATGTGCTCTGTAATTGACTGGCAACCAGATCAGGGTGTACCCTGCCTCCTCCCCGATGACAACTGGGATAGGCTCCAGTACTCCTATGACCCTTGTGAGGATAAGCGGCGGTACGGATGGATGGATGGTTGCATCAGTTCTACCTTCAACTTTCACAAATTTTGTTGTTCTCACTCTCCCAGTCATGCTGTTCGGAATACTTGTCCCTAGAGGTGTTATCATTATGTTGTTCTGCTGGCGCCTTGTGTATAAAATTTGGTACAGCTGGACATAGGTAATTGTGTTGTTTTGTCTTTGTCTGTCTCTTTCACTTTCATATATATAAGGAAGGGACTCTTAGTTTGGACTTCAATAAGAGGTGAAAACCTGTAAGACTTGTACCTTTTCCACTCTTTGCAAAGACTTTTCTTTCTCTTTGTAATAAAAACCCACAAAAGACAAGTTTGCTTCCTTATTAATGGTGGCAGAAAAAGATTTTTTCCAAAACAATGTAGTCCTTCATCAAACACAGTATCAATGGAAAATATATAGCCGTTGTGATCAAGTATATAAAACATCCTCGCAGGGCACATATAAACAAACAACTAGTTGCACTCACATTCACACCTTATTGTACGATTCTAGGTCAACATTTAAAGGCAGCAAAGGTTTTTAAATTATTTATCTGAGTCAAAACTCTTTTACAACACAAAAACTTGACGTTTGAACACGGGTGTGTATACTTTTTATCTACACTTCATCCTTGTTCCTGTTTTTTTTTTAAATTAGTATTGTTCTGTTGAAGTATTGTCGAAAGAATAGGGTGTAAGACCATTTCTTAGGGCTGAACTTCCCTTAATGTTATTTTTCAAAGATTTTATCTTGTTTATGTTTTTTTTTACAGATTTTCTGTACTGTTTTTGATTAAGAGATAATGTTCAGTAATATCTGAATCTGCACAATCATATTTTAGTTATTTATAATTTTATATTCCCTTCTTGCTCTGATTTTAAAAAAATCTGAAATTACTCAATTGTTACTGTGTATTTCAGTATTTTTTTTAGATAGTACTTTATTTATTTGGAGCTATTTTTCAAATGGAATTAAATTTGTCATCATGGAAATCTGAAAAAGCAACTGTTATTTAAATAAAAAAAATCCCCAGTAATGTCATGGTTTATAATAACTAATGTAATCAAATTACGTCCCGTCGTTGCTCCCCGACGAGTTCAACTTGTTGAGTTTGCAACCTCTCTCTTGGTCCAGTGTTGTGCTGGTCGCGGTCGTGACGTCACTGCCCGGGGTTTCCTCGCGAAATGAAACCCAACGGCATCATGGCGGAGGCCGGTTGTTGGAAGACCCTGGAATGAAATGCCAGCTTTTTTACTGTCTTCACAGACCATCAAACACGGAACTTCAACGTACATCTCATCGTAAAGAGGGATTACCTCCCCACCCCTCCGCCTCTCACCCACCCCAAGGAATAGAGATTACGACAGTCCCAAACGTCCACTCGAGCTGGGTCGTTCTGGGCTGCTCTCCCAAACTGGGAGATAGCTAGCCAGCTAACGAAAGATAGCGTTAGCTCTCTAGCTATAATCTCACAAATCGGTGCTCTTAGAAAAAGAGGAAAGTGCGGAGCCGGCGGACTTTGGCAAAAGTTTCATCAGAGGAGCTAAACTAACACAAGGCAAGAATAACTTATTCTGTAGTTTTATTGCGAACGCAATCTTCCGTTACATGTTGATGTTTTAAAGCCGCGAGAAGTGAGCGGCGGATGAAAACAAGATGGAGAAGTTGTTTTAGCTCATTTGTATATATGGGATTTTCTCATATGTAATTTGTATTTTCAGTGTTCTGCAAATGATCCCCTTTACAAATTACATTTGCATGGTACACCACTTGCAGGTGTAGCCGGAATAGCGCCTGTGACTCCAGAAGAAACATCACAGTGCATCCTGATAAAGAGGAAGCACAAAGTTTGGTCATTTTGTTAGCTTCCGTGCTAGCCTCGTGTTGAATGGACGTTCGCTAACGCCACTTTACTTGACAACCACTTTGATCGTTGCAGTAGCAGCCGACTGTAACCTACGTTCTCCAAACGAACGTTGACCTCAGATAATACTTTATTTATGATACACGTGGTATTTTACGCTTTATGTTTTAGTTGTTTGTCTTTCAAGTCTCGAGATAGTAATCTTTAAACTATTGGTAACCAGTTGTATACTTTGGTATTTAACAGAAGTTATATTAATGACACCCTGTATGTCGTTAATGAAAGTTCTATGTATTTCAAAAGTGTTCCCCGTTTAAATTTAGAAGTGTGGCTGGCGCGTTAACCGTGTCTGCATACACAACTTCCCCCGCCAATAGCCGAGCATTAGCCGGAATTAGCAGGTTAGCTCAAAGGTAAACTGGTCCTCTCACCAGATTGGTAACCGTCTCAAAAAGCGACCCACATTCAACAGACACTAGAGGGAGGCGACAATAAACGTTGGTATCCACCGAGTCGAATACAATATTTTGACTTTTGTGAGCTTAGGGATTTTTGTTGAGACGTAAACATGCCATGTTTGCGTAGGCCTAATAGGCCCCAGTCCGTAGTTGCAAGTAGTAGTCCACTCAGTGCCTTTGTGTGTGTGTGTGTAGCCGTGTGCTGTCATTTCTCAAGTGATCACAGTAAGAGACTTGCCCCTATGTTGCGGTAACACGAATAATTTAGCATTTTCATTCTGCACTTGGAAATTTTCGGAATTTACTGTTCGTCCTCAAAAGATGATTTTTGATTCAAGGTTAGTCTAAAGGAAACCTGTGGCTCAGCTGCATCAACTTTAAAACACTTTTACAGTTACAAAAAATAGGATGTGTAAACAAGACTACATAGATGAACATGCAGAGTTTAATTACATTTTGTAAAATGCATGTTAAATCATGTGGATTTTAATCCCATATATCAGTTCAACCACGTTGTTGGAGGCGGTGTGGGGGAAGTCTACATTCAAGACTTCAGGATGGCCCAACGCAATGAGAATGAAAGTGTCAGCAACAGCAGTGGCGAATCAAGGTAAGTCATACTTGCCTTTTTGGTAAAAGGCAGCAAATTTACAAATATATATATTTTTTTAAATCAATGGTAATAGTTAACTTTGTTGGAGGTGGTAAACCTTGCAAGTTTAATGCTTACATTCAACAAGCCTTTTATAATTTGAAATATAATTTTTTTTCATATTCAGTACAAAATTCACCTTCCACTAGCTGCACATACAATTAGTTTAAACAACCAACAATTTATGAATTTTGCTTAAAAACAAAAAACAAAAAAACAATGAATATAAAACAATACAATGCAATCGATCCATGCGTCTTCTACTGCTTTTCCGGGTCAGGTAGCGGAAGCAGTTGCTTTAACAGGGATACTCAGACTTCCCTTTCCCCAGCCACTTTATTCAGCTCTTCTGGAGGGATCCTAAGGTGTTCCCAGGTCAGCCGAGAGACATAGTCTCTCCAGCATGTCCTGAGTCTGTTCACACTGGTACATACCTGGAACACCTCACCAGGGAGGTGTCCGGGAGGCATCTGAATCGGATGCGGCTGGAAATATTGTCCATAAAAGTTATGAACAAAATTTGTGACAAAGGGCAGGGTTGGGGGAGTCCAACTCACTGGAAACGAGTCCAACTTATTGCCAGCAATGTGGACCAAACTTTGACACAGGGACCGAACAGCCCATATCAGGGGGTTTTCTACCCCCTACACCCGGACAACCCCCCACAGGACTCCATGAGGAACACGGTTGAACACCTTCTCCAAGTCCACAAAACACCTAGACTGGTTGGGCAAACTTGCATACACCCTCGAGGATGCTGCCAAGCGTGTAGAGCTGGTCCAGTGTTCCGCGGCTAGGACAAAAACCACATTGCTCCTCCTGAATATGAGATTCGACTTCCCAATGGTCCCTCCTCTGCAGCACCCCTGAATAGACCTTAATAGGCAGGCTGAGAAGTGTGATCCCCCTGTAGTTTAATCACTCCCTCTGGTCCCTCTTCTTAAAATGGGGGAGCACCGCCTCAGAAAATTTGGGATTAAGTCATACCCCATCTATATTCACCCCAGGCATGTTTTTATCATATTTATGGCAGATTTTTTTAAACTTCTTTAAAAAAAAAAACTTTAAAAATAATACATCTTTAAACAAGCATAATATATCAAGAGGGAGCACAATTAATTCCACAAATATTGTACAAACTATAAAAAAATAAATATAGCTATAGATATATAAGTATCGATTGTTGCAAAAGATCATGATGCCATTAGTTACAGGAACACATCGATGTTTCTGATCATTCTAGTGAATATGGTTATGGCCATAATACAGTACAGTTTTACAGTACCTTTCCGGTGGCGATCTTAAGCTCCGCCCCCTTACTCATGTCCCACAAGCTTCGAAAATGGCGATTGAACAGAACATGTTTGAAGTCAATTCTCTGTCACGTGTTCCTGATAATATTGCAGTATGTTTTTTGCCACATCCGTCAGACTTATCCAAAAGCATTCTACAGAGAGGTCTCAACTATTTCACCCAAGGATATGTACATGTTATTAAGATTTTGGATGGAGCAGGGCGCAATGTCAAAGTTACAGCAAAATGTTGGCGATTGATGCAAAAAAAAAGTTTGACGCCTCACAAATTTCATATTGAAATCCTTCTTCTTCTTCTTTTCATTTCGGCTTGTCCCGTTAGGGGTCGCCACAGCGTGTCATCTTTTTCCATCTTAGCCTATCTTCTGCATCTTCCTCTAACCCCAACTGCCCTCACGTCTTCCCTCACCATATCCATCAATCTTCTCTTTGGTCTTCCTCTTGCTCTTTTGCCTGGCAGCTCCATCCTCAGCACCCTTCCACCAATATACTCACTCTCTCGCCTCTGAACATGCCCAAACCATCGAAGTCTGCTCTCTCGAATCCTGTCTCCAAAACATCCAACTTTGGCTGTCCCTCTAACGAGCTCATTTCTAATCCTATCCAACCTGTTCACTCCGAGCGAGAACCTCAACATCTTCATTTCTGCTACCTCCAGTTCTGCTTCTTGTTGTTTCTTCAGTGCCACCGTCTCTAATCTGTACATCATGGACTGCCTCAACACTGTTTTGTAAACTTTGCCCTTCATCCGAGCAGAGACTCTTCTGTCACAACACACCAGACACCTTCCGCCAGCTGTTCCAACCTGCTTGGACCCGTTTCTTCACTTCCTTACCACACTCACCATTGTCTGGATTGTTGACCCTAAATATTTGAAGTCCTCCACCCTCGCTATCTCTTCTCCCTGTAGCCTCACTCTTCCCCCTCCACCTTTCTCATTCACGCACATATATTCTGTTTTACTTCGGCTAATCTTCATTCCTCTTCTTTCCAGTGGATATCTCCAGCTTTCTAATTGTTCCTCTGCATGCTCCCTGCTTTCACTGCATATCACAATATCATCTGCGAACATCATGGTCCAAGGGGATTCCAGTCTAACCTCATCTGTCAGCCTATCCATTACCACTGCAAACAGGAAGGTGCTCAGAGCTGATCCCTGATGCAGTCCCACCTCCACCTTATTTTTTCTGTCATACCTAAGGCACACCTCACCATTGTTCTGCTGCCATCATACATGTCCTGTACTATTTTAACATACTTCTCTGCCACACCAGACTTACGCATGCAGTACCACAGTTCCTCTCTTGGTACTCTGTCATGGGCTTGCTCGAGGTCCACAAAGACACAATTTAGCTCCTTCTGACCTTCTCTGTACTTTTCCACTAGCATCCTCAAGGCAAATAATGCATCTGTGGTACTCTTTCTCGGCATGAAACCATACTATTGCTCGCAGATACTTACTTCTGTCCGGAGTCTAGACTCCACTACTCTTTCCCATAACTTCATTGTGTGGCTCATCAACTGTATTCGTCTATAATTCCCACAGCTTTGAACATCGCCTTTGTTCTTAAAAATGGGAACTAGAACACTTTTCCTCCATTCTTCAGGGATCTTTTTGCCCGCTAGTATTCTGTTGAATAAGTTGGTCAAAAACTCCACAGCCATCTCTCCAAATTGTTTCCATACCTCCAATGGTATGTCATCAGGACCAACTGCTTTTCCATTTTTCATCCTTTGTTGTCCCTTTCTGACTTCCCTCTTACTACTCATTGCCACTTCCTGGTCCTTCACATTTGCCTCTTCAACTCTTCCTTCTCTCTCATTTTCTTCATTCATCAACTTCTCAATGTATTCTTTCCATCTATTAAGCACACGACTGGCACCAGTCAACACATTTCCATCTCTATCCTTAATCACCCTTATCTGCTGCACATCCTTCCCATCTCTATCCCTCTTTCTGGCCAACCTGTAGAGATCCTTTTCTCCTTTCGTGTCCAACCTGATGTACGTGTCTTCATATGCCTCTTGTTTAGCCTTTGCCACCTCTACCTTTCTTTGCCCTACGTCGCTTCTCGATGTATTCCTTTCGCCTCTCCTCAGTCCTCTCAGTGTCCCACTTCTTCTTCGCTAATCTCTTTCCTTGTATGACTCCCTGTATTTTGGGGTTCCACCACCAAGTCTCCTTCTCCCCTTTCCTACCAAAAGACACACCAAGTACTCTCTTGCCTGTCTCACTTATTATCTTGGCTGTCTTAGTCCAGTCTTTCGGGAGCTTCTGCTGTCCACCGAGAGCCTGTCTCACCTCTTTCCGAAAGGCCGCACAACATTCTTTCTTTCTCAGCTTCCACCACATAGTTCTCTGCTCTACCTTGGTCTTCTTAATCTTTCTACCCACCACCAGAGTCATCCTACACACCACCATCCTATACTGTTGAGCTGCACTCTCCCCTACCACTACTTTACAGTCAGTAATCTCCTTCAGATTACATCGTCTGCACAAAATATAATCCACCTGCGTGCTTCTACCTATGCTCTTGTAGGTCACTATATGTTCCTCCCTCTTCTGGAAATAAGTGTTCACTACAGATATCTCCATCCTTTTTTCAAAGTCCACCACCATCTGTCCCTCAAAGTTCCTTTCTTGGATGCCGTATTTATTTACCCCTCACTTCTTCATCGCCCCTGTTTCCTTTACCAATATATCCATTACAATCTGCACCAATAACAACTCTCTCACTGTCTGGTATGCCCAGAACTACTTCATCTAGTTCCTTCCAGAATTTCTCTTTCAACTCTAGGTCACATCCTACCTGTGGGGCATAGCCGCTAACCACATTATACATAACATCCTCAATTTCAAATTTTAGTCTCATCACTTGATCTGATACTCTTTTCACCTCCAAGACATTCTTAGCCAGCTCTTCCTTTAAAATAACCCCTACTCCATTTCTCTTCCCATCTCCTCCGTGGTAGAATAATTTAAATCCTGCTCCTAAACTTCTAGCCTTACTACCTTTCCACCTGCTCTCTTGGATGCACAGAATATCAACCTTTCTCCTAATCATCATGTCAACCAACTCTTGAGCTTTTCCTGTCATACTCCCAACATTCAAAGTCCCTACACTCAGTTGTAGGCTCTGTGCATTCCTCTTTATCTTCTGACGATGGATCCGGTTTCCTCCTCTTCTTTGTCTTCGACCCACAGTAGCTGAATTTCCACTGACGCCCTGCAGGTTAGCAGTGCCGGGGGCGAGAGTTGATAACCCGAGCCACGACTGATCCAGTATGGGATTCTTTAGATGAACGTTCATATTTGTTTGGCACAGTTTTTACGCCGGATGCCCTTCCTGACGCAACCCTCTGCATTTATCCGGGCTTGGGACCAGGCTACTGATTGCACGGCCCAGTCTGAACACTTTGGGGAGGGTTTTCGTCCATGAGAAGCCTGTAGTTTGCTGCATTCATCTTTCCATGGTGAAAAGAACCTCATACCCACTGTGAAGTATGGGGTTGGGTCAGTGATGCTGTGGGGCTGTTTCACTTCCAAAGGCACTGGGAACCTTGTTAGGGTGCATGGCATCATGAATGCTTTGAAATACCAGGACATTTTAAATCAAAATCTGTTGCCCTCTGCCCGAAAGCTGAAGACTGGTCGTCACTGGGTCTTTCAGCAAGACAATGACCCTAAACATATGGCCAACTCTACACAGAAATGGTTCACCAGACACAAAATCAAGCTCCTCCCGTGGCCATCTCAGTCCCCAGACCTCAACCCCATTGAAAACCTATGGGTTGAGCTGTAGAGGAGAGGACCCAGGTCTCTGGATGATTTAGAGAGATTCTGCAATAAGGAATGGCTGAAGATCCCTCTTTCTGTCTTTTGCCATGTTGTGAAACATTATAGGAGAGGATTAGGTTTTCTTGGCAAATGGTGGTTGTACAAAGTATTAACACCAGGGGTGCTAATAATTGTGACACACATTATTTGATGTCAAATAATTATTTCTTTATGTGGGATTTTTTGCCCACTGGACAAATGCACTTGTACCAAAGGGTGGAGTTTTCTCTCTTTTTCCATTCAGGTCTCATATTATATAGAAAAAAAATATTAGAAGCTAAAAAACACATCTTAACCAGGTATGCCAATAATTGACCCCTCCGTGGATATTGCGCAATCCGCGTCACTGACCAATCAGAGGCCAGAGATCTGCATAAACCAAAGCCCGTTTTTGCTCCCGCCATTTTCTCAGACAACATTGCATGGTCCAGTATAGGTTTAGTTAGCGTTTTATCGCGTATATGGTTTATTTAACAAAAAATATGGTTAAGAGGTGTAATAACGGACTTTGTAATAGTGACGACAGGTATCCTGAAAGGCTAGTTGGTGGAGTTCGATTCGTACCCTTTCCAAAACCGAAGACCCAGTATGAAAAATGCCTTCGATGGATCAAACTTTGTGGAAGACCGCATCATCAACTAAATGCATCTAATATCAACCGGAACACATATGTTTGCACAAAGGTATGCCCAATATTTGATTTTCAGTACATGTCTCGTATAAATGAATTCGAAGTTCTTCGCTAGCATAACACTGCTGCGTGTGAACGATTGACACACTTATTCTTTGTTGAGCGATATTTAGCGATGATCGGACTGCACAAACGTGTCGCTTTCTTGCCGGTTCGCGGCCGAAGCTTAACCAGACTGTGTTTGCACGAAGATATGCCCTAAATTTGATTTTAAATACACGTCTCGTATAAATGAATGAGACGTTCTTCGGTAGCAATGTTGTCTGAGAAAACAGCGGGAGCAAAAACGGGCTTTGGTTTATGCAGATCTCTGGTCTCTGATTGGTCAGTGACGCGGATTGCGCAATATCCACGGAGGGGTCAATTATGGCGGGCATTGTAAAAAAACATACAATGATTTGCAAATGATCCTCAACCTATATTTAATTGAATCCACCACAAAGATAAAATATTTTATGTTCAAACTGACAAACATTGTTTATAGCAAATATTCATTAACTTTGAATTTTATGGCTGCAACATGTTCCAAAAAAGCCGGGACATCGTCGTGTTACATCACCTTTTCTTTTCACAACATGCAATAAATGTTTGGGAACTGAGGCCACTAATTGTTAAAGCTTTGTCAATGGAATTCTTTCTCGTTCTTGCTTGATGTATAGCTTCAGCTGTTCAACAGTCCCATGTCTCTGTTGTATTTTGCACTTCATAAAGCGCCACACAATTTCTGTGCAAGACAAGTCTGGACTACAGGCAGGACAATCTAGTACCCGCACTTATTTACAACAAAGCCATGCTTTTGTAACGTGCAATATGGAGTTTGACATTATCTTGCTGAAATAAGCAGGGGCGTCCATGAAAAACTCATTGCTTGTATGGCAGCATGTTTCTCCAAAACCTGTATGTACCTTTCAGGCTTAATGGTGCCTTCACAGATGTGAAATTTTACCATGCCATTGGCACTAACCCAATTTCAAATGTGGACTCATCTGACCACAGAATAGTTTTCCACTTTGCATCAGTCAATCATAGATGAGGTCGGGCCCAGAGGAAGAAGCTGGGACCACAGCGTGTCATCTTAGATGAACGCATATTTGTTTGGCACAGTTTTACCGGATGCCCTTCCTGACGCATTCCTTCTGCATTTAGCCGGGGAGATAAGCTTACAGCACCTGGTATTCCCAGGCGGTCTCCCATCCAAGTACTAAGCAGGGTCAAACCCGCTTAGGTTCCGAGATCTGACGAGATCGGGCGTTCCCAGGGTAGCATGGCCGTAAACCAGGGGTGCCCAGACTATATCACCTGAGGATCTACTTTTCAAGCAGCCAGCCTCTCGTGAGCTACCGACGGGGGGGAGATGACAAGCTTGCCTCCTGTCTACGTCAGTCGCGGGAATGCGCGCGTGCACCCGGCCACCCCTGCCCCGCTTGTCGATCACGAGAGGTTGGCTGCTTGAAAAGTAGATAGTAAGTTTCTTTCGGCTTCTCCCGTTAAGGGTCGCCACAGCGTGACATCTCGGATGAAACGCTCATATTTGTTTGGCACAGTTTTTACGGCAGATCTTGGAGGGTATCTGGGCACCCCTGAGTTACATTGAAAAAATTTCTGGGACATAACAGATAATGTTTCAGTATCTAAATATAATAAGTATGAGATTGTGATTTACTTTGACTTCATCCAAGGTCTAATGTTAGACTAGTCTGTCTATATATAGTACTTATTTGCAACTGTATCACACAAATAAATCATTAAAAAAATCATACATTGTGATTTCTGGATTTTTCTCTATATTATCTCTATCACAGTGGACATGCACCTCAGTCCTCTCCATGATTTCTAAGTGGGAGAACTTGTAATATAGCAGGGTGTTCAAATGCTTATTTTTTTCACTGTAAGTACAAAAAACAAAAGTATTGCAAGACAGATATGAATTAAAGTAGCTGAGTAAAGACTTCGGACAAATAAATTGTTGGGCTTGCATCAATATTGTCAAGTTTTTGGGTATTCTGGCTTTAGACTAACACAATCTTACACTGGAAGACATTTTCATTTGTTTTACCTTTTTTTTTTTCTTTTAAATTTTACAGCAATTCTGATGATGAATCAGGTTCTGGATCAGCATCTGGATCTGGCTCAGGTTCCAGTTCAAGCTCTTCTAGCAGTAGCAGTCAGTCAGGAAGCAGCGACTCAGGAAGTGGCTCAGACTCTGGCAGCCAGTCAGAGTCAGAGAATGAGAAATCCAAGGAAAAGATTGACCCTCCAAATAAGTCAAACATTGTTGGCGCTGAGGTACAGTATTTTACCTTAATTCTGTCTTGTTAGTTACAAATATTTTACTGTTGGGATAAGCTTTTGTCCATCCATTCATCTTCTACTGCTTATCCAGATCGGGTTAAGAAGGGAGTAACTTTCGCAGGGATGCCCAGACTTTCCTTTGCACTTGATCCAGCTCTTCTCGGGGGATCCAAAGGCGTTCCCAGGCCTGCCGAGAGACATGGTGTCCCCACCGTGTCCTGGGTCCTCCCTGGGGTCTTTTTCCAATAGGACATACCTGAAGCACCTCACTGGGCCGGCGCTCGGGGGGTATCAGAATCAGATGCCCCAGCCTTCTCATCTAGTCCCTCTGAATGTGGAGGACCAGCTGCTCAACTCAGAGCCCCTCCCGGATGGACATGTTTCTCACTATCTCTCAGGGAGAGCCCAGACCCCCTCTGGAGGAAACTCATTTCGGCTGCTTGTATGTAGAATCTTGTTCTTTCGGTCATGATCCACAGCTCGTTACCACAGGTGGGGGTAGGAACGTAGATGGTCTGGTAAATTGAGAGTGTTGCGTTTCGACTTGGATCCTTCTTAACCACAATGGACCAATACAAAGCCTGCATCACAGCAGACACTGCATCGATCCACCTGTCAATCTCCCCCCAGAATTGGTGAAAAAGGGCAGGAGTCCAACTCTCACTGGAACAACGCGGACCAAATTCTGACACCAGTCGTACAGGGACCAAACAGGGCATATCAGGGGGTTCTGTACCCTATATTCCCGAAGGAGCCCCCGGCAAGACTCCTCTCGGGACACATTTATGTGAATACCTTTTGCAATTATTGGAATACCTTTTCCAAGTCTAGAAAGCACATGAAGACTAGTTGGGTGAACTCCCATGCGCTCCCAAGGGTGTAGAGCTGGTCCACTGTTCCAAGACCAGGACAAAAAAAACATTGCTCCTCTTGAATCTGAGATTTGACTTTACGACGGACCCTCCTATCCAGCACTGCTGAATAGACATTACCAGGGAGGCTGAGCAATGTGATACCCCTATAGTTGGAGCACACCTTCTGGTCCCCCTTCTTAAAAAGAAGTCTTCTAATCTACAGGCACTGTCCCCAATGTTCACGAGATGCTGCAGAGACCTGTCAATCAGGACAGCCCCACAACATCCAGACTTTGGGAACTATACATATATAGGTTTATTTATACTGCATCCATTATTCATGGGGGTGTAAGGAATGCAACACCTGCCAATAATGGGAAATGCTGTAATCCATACATAATGTTGAACAAATAAACTCAGAAATGTATGTGTCTAATAATTGTTTGCAATGACAGGTTTAAAACCTGTCTGTATGGAGAAACCAGTCGCATGCATCGCTCTGATGTGATTTTGGCCCATTATTCCACACAAGCAGCCTTTAAATCCAGAAGATTTCGTGGGTTTCTTTAATGGGCTTTGATTTTCAGTTGATTTTGTTTGTTTTTGTTTGGATTCAAGTCAGATGATTGGCTGGGCCATTGTAGAAGCTTTTTTTTTCTTTCTTTTGAAACAAATTTCCCTGGCGGTATGATTTGGATCATTGTCCTGCTAAATTGTCCATCCTCCTTTCATTTTCATCGACCTCATCGATGGCAGCAGATTTTGGTCAAGAATTTCTCGATACATTTGCCAATTCATTCTACCTTCAATAATGTGAAATTTAACAGCACCATTTGCTGAAAAGCAGACATAGATCACTGTTTGTTTGGTGTTTTTAGGGTGATATGCAATGTCATTTCTCCTCCAAAAGTGATGTGCATTATGACATCCAAAGAGTTCAGTTTTCCCGTCATCAGACCAGACTTCATTAACCCATTGTTTAACAGGCTTGTCCCAATGTTGTTCAGCAAACTTTAACCTTTAACATGCTTTTTCTTCAGCAAAGTGGCCTTGCCTGGTGACCGTGCATGGCGCCATGGCGGCGGAGTGCATTATTCAGTTTTCCTTGTGACAATACCTGCTAATTCCAGGTTTTTTTTGAAGGTCTCTACAGGTGGTCCTTGGCTCTCGGACAATTCTTATGCTTTTTTCTTTGCAGGCCTCAGTCAGAAGTCATGCGAGCAGCAACTGATCGAGGCAAATTTATGGTGGTATGATTGGGTTTCACCTTGGGAATTATGGCCCCTAACTGTACACACCAAAGTTTAGATATGCACCTTAACAAATCCCATCGTTCCTTATGTTTTGCACAAGTTAGTTTGTGATGGGCTTGAGACAGATTTCTGGTCTGGCTGTTAGCCTAGATTCGGGCTAACAGCCTCCGCCGCCTGGAAGCTCGGCTCGTGGCTGCGGGAGCTCGCTCGTCGCACTCTGCGTCATTCCCGTCCGAAGAACCACCTATGGCTGCTGACTCGGGGGGCCTTTGTCGTGTGTAGGCCTCAGAGTAGTCAGATTCTGCGTCATTCCACCCGAAGAACCATCCAAATATTCAACATTAATTACAGCCACAGGTTCAAATCTGTATGGTATTCCTCCGTCTTCCTGATCAACCGATACTGCTATTTCTTCATCAGACGATGATAGATCCGAGAAATCAGCTTTGGGCATAATGGTGTCCCATGTAATCCAGCGTTTGGAACGGCACGGAACACGTCTCATACGAAAATTACATATGAGCGGAGAGCGTATTATCCATGCGCAAAGTTGCTGAAGTCTCATTCGACATCAAAGTGGTAGCCATATTGCCTGCAACGTCATCAGCAGATGTTACACCGGGACATTCGCCACTGAAAACTCGTAGTGGCACCTGTTACGGGACACGGAAGCTCTTTTTGAAGAAGAGAACATACCACAATCGAGTGAAGTGACCGTGGCAATATTACCCTATCGTTTGGAGCCATATTTAGATGATATGGGGATGACTAACTAACAACAGACAACCCGACAGAATGTTTTAACCACCCGGGCGGCGCCGTGTCTAGCCACCCCAAGCGAAGCCGTGCTTGGCGGACACAGCCCCGGTAAAGCCGTCTGCAGCACTGCCAAAGCAGGGACCGTTTTTTTCAACTCACTGATCAATGATCAGCCCCAAAAATCCTTATCATGTAAAGCCTACTTATTTCAGTTGCTGTAATTATGTAGTGGCCTCTGGTCACACATATGAGCCTACTTGCCTGCCTGTGATGCACAAATATGGGGCCCTTGTCTGCGACTATGCTGTGAAAATAGTGTGTCTTATCTGTAAGTAGTAGTTCATGATAATACAGCAGAGAGCAAAACACATTGTAGCAGGTTTCTTTTGAAAAGGTGATTGAAACCGTGAAAGTGTGCTCTCACACAAGTGTGACAATGAAGTTTTTAATTGTACAAGCTGAAAAAGGTTGCAAATGTGACCCGTTTGGTTGCAGTTTCAAGCCCTGTTAGGTTTACTCTTACTTTCCACTGACTAATTGCAGTTTTGGAAGTCCAACCCAAGTATCCTGGCAGTCCAACGATCTGCTCTACTCAGGAAACAGCAGCTTCAACAGCAACAGCAGAGGCAAAGCTCCTCGAACAGTGGATCTGATGAGGTTTGCTGTATCTGTGTCTGCTTTACATGTGACTGATTGGGAAGTTCAACTTTTTCATGAACATGTCATTATTGCTATATTATTCCAGGACTCATCAAGTAGCGATGAGTCAGACTCATCAACTGGATCGAAAAGGAGAAGAAATTCTGGCTCCTCTGACTCTGGATCAGATTCTGGATCAGGAAGTGGATCTCGATCAGACTCATCTGCCGAGAACAACAGTGATGAAACTGCTTCAGATTATGAGCCCAGTCAACCAACCAAAAGTAGAAAGCCTCCAACTAAGTAAGTAGCTTGTTCTCACTACTGCTCAGACTCTGGGTGTTTTTTTGTATTGATTTTAAACATATTTTGTAACTGCTAGTTTAACAACTGCACGGTCATATGGGACCTTAAGGTCCAACTGTGACGTAATTGTTTACAATAATCCCTCTGACCACGAATTTCTGGACCCCCCCAAAAGGCTCGCTCGCTACGTACCAATGCGGCACCCCTGTCGCGATGACGTGGACGAATTACGAGTAGAAATAAATAGATATTGAAAGACGTCGCTTATTTTGTGTAGTCTTGACCAACATTCCGTCTGAGCTGCGTCACTGCGCAGTTGCGAACACTCTCAGCGGACATGAAAACCGATCCAGCTCAGTGAACCACAGCACTTTTTTTTTTCCAAACACAGAAGCACATGCTCTCTAACAACGAGCTGCTGCTCACCCTACTTCTACTTCCTTGTTTACTGTAACACCCCCCCCCCCCCCGCTCTTAACGAAGTACACTCATAATTACAAACAGCACACACCCGCAACTTTATTTCTGCGGGTATGACTAGTGGACCAAACCTGTAACTTTATATCTGCGGGCCTGACTTACCACACCCATACATTTTTCAAATGTAAACTTTTTTTTTAACAAATAATAACCTGAAAAGTGGGGTGCGCAATATTATTCGCCCTCCTTGCATGAATACTTTGTAGCGCCACCTTTTGGATGAACTGCAGAAATCTACAGCTGAGGTGGGAGAGTTTGTCCATAAGAAAACAATCAGTCGTACACTGCACAAATCTGGCGTATATGGAAGAGTGGCAAGAAAAAAGCCATTTCTCAAAGATATACATAAAAGGTCTTGTTTAAAGTTTGCCACAAGCCACCTGGGAGACACACCAAATGCGGAAGAAGGTGCTCTGCTCAGATTAAACCAAAATCAAACTTTTTTGGCCACAATACAAAACGATATGTTTGCCGTAAAAGCAACACAGCTCATCACTCTGAACCCACCATCCCCACTGTCAAAGCCTCATGGTTTGGGCCTGCTTCTCTTCAGAAGGGACAGGGAAGTTGGTTAAAATTGATTGGAAGATGAATGTAGCCAAATACAGGACCGTTCTGGAAGAGAACTTGTTGGAGTCTGCAAAAGACCTTAGACTTGGACGGATACTTATCTTCCAACTGGACAATGATCCAAAACATAAAGCCAAATCTACAATGAAATGGTTCACAAATTAACGTATCCAGGTGTTAGAATGGCCAAGTCAAAGTCCAGACCTGAATCCAATTGAGAATCTGTGGGCAGAGCTGAAGACTGCTTTTCACAATGGCTCTCCATCCAACCTCACTGAGCTCGAGCTGTTTTGCAGGGTAAAGTGGGCAAGAATTTCAGTCTTGCGATGTGCAAAACTGATTGAGACATACCCCAAGCGATTTGCAACTGTAATTGCAGCAAAAGGTGGCGCTACAAAGTATTAATGCAAGGGCGCCGAAAGATATTGCACGCCCCATTTTTCATGTTTTTATTTGTCAAAGTTTATAATGTCAAATACATTTCATTCCACTTCACGATTGTGTCCCACTTGTTGATTTTTGACAAAAAAAAAATTTGTTTGGTGCCTGAACTATGCCAAAAGGTTGGAAAGTTCAAGGGGGGCAAATACTTTCACAAGGCGCTGTGTGTATCCATTTTCGTCGTTGCATATCCTCACAAGGGTCACGGGAGTGCTAGAGCCTATCCCAGCTGTCAACGGGCCGGAGGCGCAGGGTACACACTGAACTGGTTGCCAGCCATTGCAGGGCATATCGACACAAACAGCCATGCTTACAATCACACGTAGGGGCAATTTAGAGTGTCCAATTAATGTTGCATGTTTTCGGGATGTGGGTGAAAAGCCATGCCATGGGAGAACATACAAACTCCACACAGGGAGGGCTGGGATTGAACCAAGGTCCTCAGAACTGTGAGTCCACACACGCACGCTTACTTGTGCACACTGGGACATTCGCCATTGAAAACATGCTGTGCCACCTACTATGGGAGACGAACAACAGAGATATTCAGATTTTTCCGACGCCCCTTCTGACACAGAAGCTCTTTTCGAAGAAGAGAACATCTCAGGAGAACATGTCACAACCCAGTGAAGTGAAGTGACCCTATCGTTTCAAGCCATATTTAAATGATATGCGGATCACGGCCAAACCGCATGCGGCGACGATGACGCGGCCAAACCAGCTCCCCGTCTGATCCTCCGCGGCGGTGATAAACTATGCCGCCCACAAGGAACGACGATGCCGCGGCTCAAACCGCCTCCCCGTCTGAACCACATCCGCGGCGGAGATGATTCATCGCGGCCGGAGTGGCTCGTCGCGGCGCCGCGTCTACTGATGCTGGTTTTGGCCGGGGTGGCACATAGACACATTTAGCATTTTTTTATTTTCTGAATTACGGATATGTTCCCCCCCAACTATTATTTTTTTTTTTTTGAGTAGCTGTATACACACCTACCTGTCATTTGGAACCCACGAAGCTCTCGTCCTTTCCATTTTTCACGACGAACCGGGTCTTTTGGAAAAGAGCGAATCCATCCTCCCAAGTTTTCAAGCAATATCCATCAATACAATGAGCCAGCAAACACTAAGGAACAAAGAGCTACCTTCCCACAGGTTAAACTAATAGAAACGTACAAACCCGCCTGAGTGCGCTACTGTAATCTACGTCACTTCCTGATTCTTTTCGAAAACAAATCCCTCGAGAGGATCTCGATGGACAACCGAAGCTCCCGGAAGACTGGACGACGACAGCCAAGGTGATCAGAGAGACAGGCAGGAGAGTACTTGGTGTGTCATCTGGTAGGAAAGGGGAGAAGGAGACTTGGTGGTGGAACCCCAAAATACAGGGAGTCATACAAGGAAAGAGATTAGCGAAGAAGAAGTGGGATACTGAGAGGACTGAGGAGAGGCGAAAGGAGTACATCGAGATGCGACGTAGGGCAAAGGTAGAGGTGGCAAAGGCTAAACAAGAGGCATATGAAGACATGTACACCAGGTTGGACACGAAAGAAGGAGAAAAGGATCTCTACAGGTTGGCCAGACAGAGGGATAGAGATGGGAAGGATGTGCAGAAGGTTAGGGTGATTAAGGATAGAGATGGAAATATGTTGACTGGTGCCGGTAGTGTGCTAAATAGATGGAAAGAATACTTTGAGAAGTTGATGAATGAAGAAAATGACAGAGAAGGAAGAGTTGAAGAGGCAAGAGTGAAGGACCAGGAAGTGGAAATGATTACTAAGGGGGAAGTCAGAAAGGCATTACCAAGGATGAAAAATGGGAAGGCAGTTGGTCCTGATGACATACCGGTAGAGGTATGGAAGCAATTTGGAGAGATGGCTGTGGAGTTTTTGACCAACTTATTCAACAGAATACTAGCGGGGGAAAAGATGCCTGAAGAATGGAGGAAAAGTGTTCTAGTTCCCATTTTTAAGAACAAAGGGGATGTTCAGAGCTGTGGGAACTATAGAGGAATAAAGTTGATGAGCCACACAATGAAGTTATGGGAAAGAGTAGTGGAGGCTAGACTCAGGACAGAAGTAAGTATCTGCGAGCAACAGTATGGTTTCATGCCGAGAAAGAGTACCACAGATGCATTATTTGCCTTGAGGATGCTCGTGGAAAAGTACAGAGAAGGTCAGAAGGAGCTACATTGTGTCTTTGTGGATCTAGAGAAAGCCTATGACAGAGTACCAAGAGAGGAACTGTGGTACTGCATGCGTAAGTCTGGTGTGGCAGAGAAGTATGTTAAAATAGTACAGGACATGTATGATGGCAGCAGAACAATGGTGAGGTGTGCCTTAGGTGTGACAGAGGAATTTAAGGTGGAGGTGGGACTGCATCAGGGATCAGCTCTGAGCCCCTTCCTGTTTGCAGTGGTAATGGATAGGCTGACAGATGAGGTTAGACTGGAATCCCCTTGGACCATGATGTTCGCAGATGATATTGTCATATGCAGTGAAAGCAGGGAGCATGCAGAGGAACAATTGGAAAGATGGAGACATGCACTGGAAAGGAGAGGAATGAAGATTAGCTGAAGTAAAACAGAATATATGTGCGTGAATGAGAAAAGTAGAGGGGGAAGAGTGAGGCTACAGGGAGAAGAGATAGCGAGGGTGGACGACTTCAAATACTTGGGGTCAACAATACAGAGCAATGGAGAGTGTGGTCAGGAAGTGAAGAAACGGGTCCAAGCAGGTTGGAACAGCTGGCGAAAGGTGTCTGGTGTGTTATGTGACAGAAGAGTCTCTGCTAGGATGAAGGGCAAAGTTTACAAAACAGTGGTGAGGCCGGCCATGATGTACGGATTAGAGACGGTGGCACTGAAGAAACAACAGGAAGCTGAACTGGAGGTGGCAGAAATGAAGATGTTGAGGTTCTCGCTCGGAGTGACCAGGTTGGATAGGATTAGAAATGAGCTCATTCGAGGGACAGCCAAAGCTGGATGTTTTGGAGACAAGATTCGAGAGAGCAGACTTCGATGGTTTGGACATGTTCAGAGGCGAGAGAGTGAGTATATTGGTGGAAGGATGCTGAGGATGGAGCTCCCAGGCAAAAGAGCGAGAGGAAGACCAAAGAGAAGGTTTATGGATGTGGTGAGGGAAGACATGAGGGCAGTTGGGGTTAGAGAGGAAGATGCAGGAGATAGGCTAAGATGGCAAAAGATGACACGCTGTGGCGACCCCTAACGGGACAAGCCGAAAGGAAAAGAAGAAGAAGTTATGAAAGCCATATATGTCCAAATCATGTTTTAGTGGTGGAAAAAAAATGCATGGGTCCATACCGGCTGCCGTTGTTTCATTAATAACATACTAAAAATTATGCATTTCATGTCAGTGGACCTTGAACAAAATTAAATGATTTTGGTGATCCTGACTGACCTGAAACAGAAGACTTAGACTAATTTGACTTCAGCCACTGAGACAAAAAATGAAACGTGTGTTTTTGCAGTGTATGTAAACTTTGGGCTTCAACTGTGTACGTGGGTGTGGGTGACTGTGTTTGTGTGTGAAGAAAGTTAGTATTTGGACACCCTGCAATTTTGCAACTTCTTGCTCTTTAAAATCATGGAGGGGTCTGAAATTTTATTCTCAGATGCATGTCCAATTTAAGAGACATAATTGAAAAAACCCAGAAATCAGCAATGTAATTTATGTGTATCTTACGGCTGCAAATAAGTGTTTGAACGCCTGTGAAAATCAATGTTAATATTTGGTACAGTTGCCTTTTTCTGCATTCAGAGGTCAAAGATTTCTTGTAGTTTTTCGCCAGATTTGTACATACTGCAACAGGGATTTTGGCCCATTCCTCCACACAAGATTTTCTCTGGATGACCCAGGTTTCTTGGCTCTCACTGAAAAACAAAATTTGAGCTCCCTCCAAAATATTTTGTATTGGATTTAGGTGTGGAGAGTGGCTCGGCCACTCCAGAACCTTGATATGCTCCTCCACACCTTGGTTATCCTGCCTGTGAGCTTCTGGTCATTGTCATGTTGGAAGACCCAGCCACAACCTTTCTTCATTATTCTTAACTCACTGCTTCTCAAATAATGCAATAGTGCAATGTTTTGTTTTGTTTTGCCCTAGTAGAATAAAGTGTAATTGCACATCCACCACCACAATAGTTGGCAGTGGCGCTCTAATTGTCAGTAGTGTACGTAGGGAGAATTCGCTCCAAGTTTATTTTTTTTTATTTTTTTATTTGCACCAAGCAGGGGATCTGAAGTACAGTAAACAAACTCATAAGAGACAACATGAAAAAAACTTTTTAACTGGGATGCAAATAAAGGCATAGAGAGACTAAGACAAGACAAAAGTCACCTCAAAAGCGAAAACGAGGAAATATGACAAAGCATTTCTACCACTTGGCTTCACTGTGGCAGCCAAATAAATTAATGCACCACTTAAAGACATTACACCCCAGTCATGCTGATAAGCCGCTGGATTTTTTTTTCTTTCAGCAAAAATGCGCCAAATATTGCCAACAGTCATCCCTCTTTGTGAAAGCTACTTCAGTAAACCAGCAAGCACTGTTAACGTCATATAAGGTGGTGTACCAAATTATGCAGTTTTTATTAATTTTTTTTTGTTTTGTAAGTTAGCGTTTTATATATTGTGTTCCTGAGTTAATGTTGCTGAACTGAATTTGAAGTTATTGATTTTATTGAATTTTATCTTGCATGTTCATATTGTGCAATAAATCGTTCATAAATGTTTACAGTTTAAACTTTTTTTCAGGCAAATTGATGCGCGTAAGATCTTTTCTGTTACAAATGAAAAAACAATGTTAATAAAGATATTCTTTGTAAGTTGAACTATATTTCCAATTTATTTTGTTTTCTTTATTATTAAGGGTACAATATTATGCAGAGCAGTATTTATAACAATTTTATAGACAAATATTTATAGTCGCGGCAGAAAGTTGGGGGGGGCACAAGTTGTTTTCTTCTTGCTAGGGGGCGCGTAACAGAAAAGAATTGAGAAGCACTGCTCTAACTGAAGGAAGGAGATTGTTCCCCAAAACCTCGCATTTTATGGCCCTGGTCATCCTCTCCTTAACACAGTGTTATCTTTATGAGCAAACAAAACAATACCATAAACACATTGCATGTATATTTTATATAAATATACAAGAAAGCATAAGTTACTCAACCCTCAGCTCAAATTTATTTCAATACCTCTATAACGACAACTGCAGCTACAACAGTGTTGTGCATGTCAGCACACGTAAAAATACCATTTAGACAACCTAAGCGGCATTTAGCTTTAAACGCTCAACTCTATAGTTAAGTGTAAAGCCTCCTTTATCGTCTTTATCAAATTTATTTCAATTTGTGTTCAAATCAACTTTTCTTGTCTTGTCAGGATGAAATTTCGTAATGGTAAGAAGAGCAGCTCGCAGAAAACGAAAGCCCAAAAATGTTCATCTTCTGAGGATGAGGATAACTATAAGAAGGTTGTCGCTCCTGGTCCACGGCGTCAGGCTACTGTCAACATTAGCTACAAGGAAGACGAGGAGCTGAAAACTGATTCAGATGACCTTGTGGAAGTTCTTGGTGAAGATGTCCCTCAACCTGAGGAAGATGAGTTTGAAACACTGGAGAGAGTGATGGATAGCAGAATTGGAAGGAAAAGGGGTAAAAACTATTTAGCTTTGGCACATTGATAGAAATTGGGATATTTATGTGAAATAAATTTTAGACCTTTTAAAATGTAAATATTTTTGCGTTTATCCCGAACAGCTGTGGGAAGTGTGACCACGGTATATGCTGTAGAAGCGGATGGAGACCCCAATGCGTACTTTAATTCTAATAAGGAGGCAGGGGAAATCCAGTACCTCATAAAGTGGAAAAACTGGGCCCACATTCACAACACTTGGGAAACAGAAGAAACCCTTAAATTTCAGAATGTTAGGGGTATGAAGAAACTGGAAAATTTTAAGAAGAAGGATCAGGAGAAAAAGAAATGGTTAGAAACCTTTTACATGATTTTTATCTTGTTAGAGAAAATAATAGTACCTGAAGGTATTTCTAAGAATGAAGACTGTATGATGTAGTAAGGAAGTATGACTTACATATTTTGTGATGAATCACAGGTTAAAGGCAGCCTCACCTGAGGATATTGAGTATTTCAATTGCCAGGAAGAACTCATTGATGACCTGCACGCTCAGTATCAACTTGTGGAGAGGATCATAGGTACATCTTCAATTTTATCCCCATTTTGTTTCTCATCTGTTTACATATGTATTTTTGCAACTCGATGCTACCTTATGAGTGTCATGATTTAGCAATACAATTGCAGCTCCATAATTGTGTGTGTGTGTGCGTGCGTGCGCATGTGTGTTTGTATGTCAGGGATGAGAATTTTCCGCCGATCGACAGATTTCCGACTTTTTCAGACCGAAATGACCATTCTCAAGATAAGCGCAAATCCGATGAGAAAATTTCAGGGGGGGCGTAGGGGTAGGGTATCGTGCGCCTGCCTCTCGGTGGTCGGCTCCGAGCTGCAAGTTCAGCTTAGTGCTAGCACAAGCACGGCTATCATATGCCCTTCTAACTTGCTCTGTAGTATAAATATTTGCATTTTGTGACATAAACATTAAAACTTGTTTGCGGCAGATTACTCGATTGGACAAAAGAGTTATACAGTATAACGATCCAATCGTGTTAGTGGTTAATCGAGTTTCACCATTGCCATGTACACCTTTTGTCGGTTCTCAGAAATCGCAGTGTAATTTGTTAGATAGCCAAGTAATGGCGCATGGGACTTAGCGCGAACTGAGCGACGATGTGTTCAAAGTTTTACGATCACGAAAGTGTTAGAAAAAAAGGATGAAGATTGAGCGAGTGCAATTGACAAGGATGCTGGAATCAAAAACTGTTTCAGACGGGCATGGCTTGAAAAAAGTGTAACTGTGCAGATAGGACTGAATACGGTATCAACATGTCTAACCGAACACAAACAAAAAGTGGACATTCCCGGCAAAGTGCTGTTCACTCTGTGTTCCGATAGGAGCAAAAAATATCCAGGAGGAAACTCAAATTTCTTTCCAAATTGGTCATTCTCATCCCTGGTATGTGCAGACGTGCGTGTGTGTATGGATGTGCCAACACAGCGAATAGCATTTATGTGTGGATAATGTGCTAAAAACGAGTTTGTCAAAATCTGGATCTTGGCATGCTTGGGCGCAACTTGCCCCCCTACAGTGAGTTTATTTTTACAGTTCTTCAGAACAAGGATGTTACGATCAACTAAAGCTTACAAAAAGCATTTACCTAAATAAAATGTTTTCCAAAATTGATGACTCTAATGAGTTTATAAGCAAAGCAAATTTATTTCTATAGCGCATTTCATACACAAGTTAACTCAATATGCTTTACATGAGTAAAAGGATTTGAAGAGACAGAAATCAAATATTTAAAATCGGGGGGGGGATGGAAGGGCGTTATTGGGAAGAAACCCCCCCCCCCACTGGACTTCTCTGCTCATCGCGGATTGTCCATATCGAACACCATGTTCAGGCAAAACGGGGGTCCACGTGCACTTGGCACCAGGAAACCCTAGGTCGCAGTTCGATGATCGACTTTGTGGTCGTGTCATCGGCCTTGCGACCACATGTCTTGGACACTCGGGTGAAGAGAGGGGCAGCGCTGTAAACTGCTTACCACCCAGCACCAAGACACCTTAGATCGCAGTTCGACGGCTGAGTTTGTGTTTGTATCATCGGACTTGCATCCACATATCTTGGACACTTGGGTGAAGAGAGGGGCGGGGATGTGAACTGATCACCACCTGGTGGTGGGTTGCCTCCGATGTTGGGGGAAGAGGCCGGTCTGACTTAGCAGGCCCTAACGTATTGTGAGGGTCTGCTGGGAAGGCCTGGAAGATTCCCCTGTCAGAAGGAATTTCAACTCCCACCTCCGAAAGAACTTTGATGTCACTGAGGTGGTTAAAAAGTTCCTTGGTGGCAGGGCCCCATGGGTGGATGAGATTTGCACAGAGTTCCTAAAGGCTCTGGATGTTGTGGGGCTGTCCTAGTTAACATGCCGATGCAAAATTGTGTGGATGTCAGGGACAGTGCCTCTGGATTGCCAGACTGGGGACCGGAGGGCAATATACCCCCGAATCTGCGCGCGTGCGCAATTGCGCACCGCTGATGTGGTCTCTGCACACAGACATTCTGTGTTGTGCGCAATAACAAAAAAAAATCCAATGCAAATTGAAAGTACAACATACAGCTACTCAGTTTGACATTTTGCAATGTGAGTTAATGAGTGATGGATGACAGTTTGCTTCATCCAATGGAACTAAAAAATGACAAGAAATCACTGGATTCTTTTAGGCGATGTTTAATGAACATTTCAGCAGCACACGGAACTTTCTCTACCAATGACCTGCTGCTAGGCCACACACTCTCCTGCCTAGTTTATCTGACACCACCCCACTCTGCTATTAAAGGGGTACCCTCATAGTTACTGGGGAACACAGACCAAAGACGAGCTAGACATGGTGCTTATATTTACTCTCGATAATAGAGGCAAAAGTAAAAAAGGAAATGATGTTGCTCTAAGATGCCATGAATGTCGAATCATGTAAGTAATAGAATAAAAAGTTGTGAAACTGGACTAGATTTTCTCTCTTTCTTGTGAGTGGTCTGATCTGAAGCCAAAGTGGAATGTACAGGATGAGATGGTGTGTAATGTTAAAATTCCACCTTGGGACAACCCTTAATTCTGTATTTTAGATATAGGAGGCAACATAACATTAACCTTAAAACTGTTTGGGAGCATTTTTCAGGTTTCAAAATGCATTGCTAAAGATATTCTGCAAGCAATAATTCAGTTTTACACCAAGAAAAACAGACTGGGATATAATTGTGGATTTAAAAAAAATAAAGTTGGAACCGACCTTTCAAATTTATAGTTCATAGATGGCTTGGTTTAGTTAGCAATTTTTTTGTTGTTGACATTTTCATTGTAAGTTTGCAAAAACACAAAATTGTTCTTAAAAATGTTCTGATGGGAATGTAAATGCTGTAATCTGAATCTTTGAATGAGCCTTGTAACTTCACTGGATGACACTGATCTGACCACAGTGGATACGTCTGATGTTCCTCACAGTGGTCAAAGGGCGTGCTCACAGGCTTAAAGCGTTTGTTCAGACATGTAAAAAATTATAGGGAATGTTGCTGGAGGGTGTGTTCCAACTATGGGTGGATCACACTCCTCAGCCTCCCTGGTAAGGTCTATTCGGAGGGTGTCCGGTTTCGCATCTCTGCTCTTTGCAGATCATATGTTCGGTTGGCTTCATCAAGCCATGATCTCCCAATGCTCACTGTAACAGTTCGCAACCGAGTGTTAAGCGGCTCTGATGAGAATCAGCACCTCCAGATCTGAGCCCGTGGTCCTCAGTTGGAAATGGGTGGCATGCCCTTTCCAGGCCGGGGATGACATCCTGCCCCAAGTGGAGGACTTCAAGTATCTTGGGGTCTTGTCCATGAGTGAGGGAAGGATGGAGCGGGAGATCAACAGGCAGATCGGTGCAGTGTCTGCACTGATGCAGACTTTGTATCGGTTCGTTGCGGTGAAGAGGGAGCGAAATCGAAAGGCGAAACTCTCAATTTACCAGTCGATCTACATTCCTATCCTCACCTATGGGCACAAGGTGTGGATGCTGACCAAAAAAACAAGATCCCAGATACAAGAGGTCAAAATATGTTTCCTCCACTGGGTTCTCCGGGCTTTCCCTTAGATAGCGTGAGAAGCTCGGTCATCTGAGAGGGGTTAAGTGTCGAGCTGCTGCTGCTCCTCCACATTGAGAGGAGTTGTTTTATTCCGCAACTGTCCATTTACATCCACATAGAATTCAGGACAGCAGATTTTTGATTCCAGAATTCACATGCTCTGCATAGTCTGGGATAGTCCTCAGTCAGTAGAGAAGGGAGCCATCTTGACGCCTGGTCTTGTTGCTCACACTATGCTTGTGCTAATTAGCAGGCCACGCTCACATAATGATGAACCAACTGATTATCCACAAAAAAAAGAAAAATCCACAAAAAAAAGAAAAAGTCCCATAAAAGTCTCCTGGAGAAAAAAATGTCATCAGAGGCAAAACAAGCAGAGCAAAGAAAAAAGCGTCTGCACTGTATGAGAACCGAGAGATAATGTTTTTGTCAATTTCAAGCATCAGTTTTTCTGACTGATTTTAAATATATTTTGGGTTTGCTGGTTTTACAGCATCTTTATGGTTTTTGGCACCTCAAGGTCCAACCGCTCGCGGAGTAAAGTGCACAACCATCCATTTACCCAAGATAGGCTCTTTTCTATGGTGTGAATGAAATTCTGCTGTAACTATGGATGAAATCAGGTTGTTTATACATTATAAGAATACTGTATATAACAGTTTATGAAATTAACACCTGATCCACCAGTCTGTGTATAATTGTATGTACTTTTTAAAAATAAATTTTACATTAATTGTGTGCGCGCGCGTTTGTGTGCACATGTCTAGTATTGTCAGCCACCAATTGAGGTTCTCCCACTTAAAAAGCAGGACAGTGATTTTCATTATAGGTATACCTCACCTTTTAGTGACAAAATGAGAGGGGGAAAAAATCCAGAAAATGTAATAGATTTTTAAAGAAGGTAAACCTTTGATTAAAATGACAGGCCTCTCTCATCTTTTTCAATGGGACATGCACAATTGGTGGTTGTCTGGTGTTTTGCACTGCATGTCTCCAACACATCAGTGTGTAAACTTGTGCACAGCATTTGTAAAGTCAGCGTTTCATCACTCTCTGAATATCTTTGAGCAGGTCATTCTAACCAAAAATCAGCTGCTGGTTACCCAGACTACCTGTGCAAGTGGCAGGGATTGCCATACTCTGAATGTAGCTGGGAAGATGGAGCTCTGATTGCAAATAAGTTCCAGAAATGTATTGATGATTACATGAGCAGAAACCAATCAAAGACCATTCCATCCAGAGATTGCAAGGTAAAAAAAATAAAAATATGTGCAGGGATTGAATTGTCTCTGTCCATCTGCATATTATTAAAAGCGATACATAAAGTGTTATTTTTGGTCATCTGTGAAAATGTAGTTGTTTTGATTTGTTGATCCAGCTGCACATTTGTCATAGGTGCTAAAACAGAGACCAAGGTTTTCTCCAATGAAAAAGCAGCCGCATTACATAAGTGATGGACTAGAGCTCAGAGACTATCAGCTGGACAGTTTGAACTGGATGGCCCACTCGTGGTGCAAGTAAGACTCGAGTCATCTTGCTTTACATTACCTTAAAGTTATCATATACTGTATGTGATACCAAATGTTTTATGTTCTGTCTTATTTTTTTAGAGGCAACAGCTGCATCCTTGCAGATGAGATGGGTTTAGGGAAGACTATCCAAACCATCTCTTTCCTCAACTATTTGTTTAATGAGCACCAGCTTTATGGCCCCTTCTTGCTAGTTGTACCTCTCTCTACATTAACATCCTGGCAGAGGGAAATCCAGCTCTGGGCCCCTCAGATGAATGTTGTTGTCTACCTGGGGGACATAAGCAGTAGGAATATGGTAAGATGAATCCTTAATACACATACTAAAAGTTGCCAGACTGTTCAGAGACACAACATTCACGGACACATCGCTAACCCAATGTTCATGTGAGTCGTCTGAATGCCTTAACTCACTCACCAAAGACAATTACATGTTTTTTCAGTTCATACAGCCAAACTTGTTCTTATTCTCACTCCAAATCAGTTACTTATATATATCCCGACACTACTGCAGATGATGTCATAATATCACACTTTGAGTTTCATTCCTCTTTTTCCAATTATAGATCAGAACACATGAGTGGATGCATGTTCATTCCAAGAGGCTGAAATTCAACATCCTTCTCACCACATATGAAATTCTTCTCAAGGACAAGGTTAGGAGTTACCTCACACAAGCTTCTATTAGAGCCGGGTGATTAGATTTTATGTAAGCTTCCACACTGATGTGCACTGCTTATATCAGTGGTTATAAATTCTTGATTGTAGATATTTTGAGATTATATCACCCAGCCCTAACTTTTTTCATAGTCTTGATATTGTTAGGAACTTTAACCAAATGTGAAAAATGTCTGCAGTCTTTTTTGGGCAGTGTTAACTGGTCTTTCATTGGTGTGGATGAAGCACATCGACTGAAGAATGATGACTCGCTCCTCTACAAGACTATGATTGACTTCAAGTCCAATCACAGGCTCCTCATCACTGGAACACCGCTGCAAAACTCCCTCAAAGAGCTCTGGTCGTTGCTGCATTTCATTATGCCTGAAAAGTAGGCAAAATCAGTTTTTAAATGAATAAAATAATTAGTCTTTTAGATGACCATTAGTAATTTAAAATTGCAAAATTCACTGAACAAATGCATTTATTCGATCCCCAAAAAATTCCAATAATGACTTGCCATCCAATAAATATTCCTAACGACCTAACCTAAATGAAATACAAGTAGTCCTCGGTCTACAACTGAGATCCGTTCCTACACTAGTGACATAACTCAAATGACCGCTGTGATTGGCTTCAGCATTTCCGTGACCCTCATGAGGATAAGTGTCAGAAAATGGATGGGTGTTGCTAATTCATATATAAAAACTAAAATACATTGAAATAAAAAATATAAGATGCTTTACTTACCATTACTGTGAGAGGTGGATGGCGAAGAATGAAGGGAGGCTGTTGCTAAGGAAGCATGTGCAAGTAGCCGTTGCTAGCGGTAAATTCCTCCTCAGCGTCCTTGCCTTTCTGTTCTTTCAAAGTTAGGAAAATACACCGTGCCTTTTCACTAAATGAACATTTGGCTGATATTAAGCATACGTTGATTCTATCCTTGGCTTCATAAAGTAAGTAATCTTTCTGTCTCTACAACAGTCGAAGAACGTTGCTTTGTTTTTTTTTCCTTCACGGAAAAAATTGCTTGATGATCACTGTATTCCTCATAGGGGTGAAACCCTTCATGAGCGCTAAAATATGGACTTTGTCCTAAATAATAATCGAGATGCATACACCAATGCAAATACACATCCTGGATGAAAATCTGTTGCAAAGTGGGTGACATTTCATCTTTAAACTGGACACTAGCCGAAATTCATCTTTCAGCTGGACACCAGCCCAAAACACACAGTCAAGATACTAAAGGAGTGGCTTCACGATGACTATTTGAATGTCCTTCAGTGGCCCAGCCAAAGCACGGACCTGAATCCAAAGTGACATCTATGGAGAGATCTGAAAATGCCTGTTCACACTATGCTCCGTATCTAATCATATCAAAGTATTTAAAAAAAAAAAAAAAAGAGGCCGTAATTGTTTCCAATAGTGTATCCATAAAATATTAATGAAAGACTCAAAATTTTTAGGTACAGTCAGATTAGTTTATTTTGTTTTTTTTTTTTTACACAAATCTCAAGTGTCTTACGTGTTGTCATGATTGTCAATTTGGCTGTTTTATACTCCTTGGAGACTGGCATCTAGATCCACTTCACACACCATCTGGACACTGATGTAATAGTGATAAAATATAATATATAATAAAATATCAAAATGATTCTCAAGACTTTTGGGGGAATAAGAACTGAGGAGATGAAAGTTGACATTTTTGGAAGGTGTGTGTCTCGTTACATGTATCTTTATAGAGTAGCACAGCATTTCAGAAAAAGTACATAGCAACAGTTAAACCTGATGATGGTGGTAGTGGGATGCTCTTGGGCTGCTTTTTTCCTTCAGAACCTGGACAACTTGCTGCGATTGATGGAGCGATGAATTATGCTCTAACAGAAAATCCTCAAGGAGATCGTGCAGCTATCAGTTTCTGTCCTCAAGCTAAAGCCCACTTGGGTTCTGAAGCAGTGTAACGATTCAAAACACACCAGCAAGTCAATTTCTTAGTTCCTTAAAAAAAAAAAAAAAAAGGGTTTGATATGGCCTTGTCAAATTTCAGACTTGAATTACATTGAAATGCGGTGGCATGACCTTAAAAAAGCTGTTCATGCTTGAAATAAACTTAATTACAGCGGCATTAAAACATTTCGGAAAGGAAGAGTGGGCCAAAATATCTCCACAGAGATGTGTAAGACTAATTGCGAGTCATAGAAATAATTTCCTTTCAGTTTTTGCTGCTGCGGATAGCCCAACCAGTTGTTAGGTTTAGGGGTCTAATACTTTAACCACACATTGCCAGGTAACCTTGAAGTTTTTTTAAAACTATAAAAAATATAAAATGATTCAAAGAAACTGATAATGAAAGCTAAATATTGAAATGGGGGCATAAGCCGTGGTACATAAATTTAAAAGTGACAATTTAAAAAAAAAAAAAACACAATTTGAGTTCGGCATTAGTAATATTTTTAAGCCCCCCACTCCTGGGGGGGAGACATATATATGTTTTGCAGTTTGCATTGTTATTGTGTTAGAGTAATAAACAGTGTGAATATTCAATTACTGTGGATTTTAACACAATATAACTATTATATAGATCCAAAGTTAACAGGATTATTGGTTTGTTGTATTTTTCAAGGTTTCACTCTTGGGAGATGTTTGAAGAGGAACATGGGAAAGGACGGGATTCTGGCTACACCAGTCTGCACAAAGAACTGGAACCTTTTCTTCTACGCAGAGTCAAGAAGGATGTGGAGAAATCTCTTCCTGCCAAAGTGGAGCAGATCCTCCGAGTAGAAATGAGTGCTATCCAGAAACAGTATTACAAGTAAGGACTATATATAATCTTCATCCTAGCTCGCTTTGTCGATTTTAGAGATTTATGAAAGAATTTATGCCTCCCACTTTTAACCCCCCCAACCACCAAAATTGTTCTCTGTATCAGTTCTTTTTAGACTTGATTATCCTATAGATATTAGATGGGTAATTTCTATACAAGCCGTTAGACTTTTCGACACGGCCGAAATGATTTATCCAATTAAAAGAAATCAAAATTAATCATTCATTTCGTCTTGTCTCTGCAATGTCAGCGTTTTCCCAATACATGATGCACTGACCATTAGTGGATCTTTTTTGGAGTGTAGTGTACTCTTTATTTCACTCATTTTGCCAATGGCGGTTGATCCATTCTGTAAAAATGAGCAGACCAATGAAAAGAAAAGTGGACAGTGAGTGGCGAGTTTTTAATAGTGGGCAAAAAAATATATTTTTTCACAGTGGTCTCATATGCCAAGATGTTGCCGTTTTTAAAGAGTACAATATCAGCCATCACTTTGCAATGAAGCATGCAAAGTATGCTAGCAAACAGTGAATGCAAGAACCGGTGGCTACTGCACAGAGGTTTGTGGCTAATTTCCAGAGTCTGCAGATTTTTTTTTCACCGACAAACGGCAATTCAAGAGTCAAGTACCAAGGCAAGTTTTTGTTGGCATTGAAAGTCTCTTAAACTGAATGACTTTTGCGCTTCACTCAATGAAGCCGTGTTTCCAAACCTCCGGAGGACGGCACAGAACCTGATAGTGTTGTTTGGATCAATCTACGTGTGTGAGCAGACTTTCAGCATTATGAACATCAACATGAGGCTAGTGGGTGTTAGAGAGGAAGATGCACGAGATAGGCTTAGATGGAAAAAGATGACACGCTGTGGCGACCCCTAACAGGATGAGCTGAACGGAAGAAGAAGAACAACAAAGCCTTTCACAGATGCAGGTTAACTGACCAACAACTCAGATCTATCCCGTGAATTGCTACAAAAAAACTAACCACAGTTTGCTCCACTGGCAAAAAAAAAGGAGACCAGCAACACTGTTCTCACTAAAATTGGTGCGATTTTGTACTATGTTATGAGGAAAAAAATGGAAATGGAATGTTTGAAAGTGTTTTGAAAGTTTACATTTCCATTGCATTTATGTGGAGCAATGGAACAGAAAATGAGTGTAGCAGAAATAAATAAATTACCATTTTGTTGAGTAATATGTTTTGAGTGTTGAAAGTGACATCTTTTCTAATAAATAAATAAATACATTTATTTAACTTTGAGTTTTCAATTCAAAAGTATGAAACTACCTACTCTTCCTTGCAAAATTGTTTGAATTCAGCTGAAATTGTCCCAAATAGTGTGTAAATGTTTCATCTTGCATATTCATTTAGACAAACATACTACCTGTATGAGGGCTATTTTGCACTTTTGAAATACACTCCTCACTGCGCATTGTTGGCTTGTCCATTTATTTGCGTGTGCATCCTGGGCTGGCCCCTCTCAAATTTCAGAACCCAATATGGCCTGCAAGTCAAAATGTTTGCCCAGGATTGCTATACATATTTTATTGAGTAACCGAGAAATTCTGTAATAATTGTCAAGTGATTGGAATCCAGCTTCACCCTCCATTGCCAGTAATCACAATGATCGAGGGGATTGGGGGAAAAAAAAAAGGGAGTTGTCTCGGGTAAAGCCTCGGGCTGTCTCTATCGCTGGCCGCCAAGAGTGCACCTTTGGCGAGTCTGAGTGAGCTGATGGCCCACTGAAAAAAAACGATAATATCCATCACCCGTCAGACAACAGACCATGCCTCTTAGACAGCTGTTCTTGAAATTTCAACGCAATTTTTTTTCTAACATCTAAATATGGCCTTGGTTTTACAGCTGTCATAGGCTATATTCTAACAGAGTACTTTGTAACTTATAATGGTAGTCGTAACTAACTCTCCCTGATGACTCCGTGGTGACACAACTGCACCGGGATAACAAAAACCGTAGTTGAAATCCTGGTCATGGAGAGTTACGACCAAAATGGAGCTCCAGGCAAGGAAGCCCAAAATGCAGCCAAGGCACCCAAAAATGACCACGCCAGGCAGCTGTATGCACTCAGAGCCGGGCGTTGAAGCTCCTGTCTAGCAGATCGCTACAACAGACCCTTTCCAAAAACTTTGAATACCATGATTTTTACTTCGTTAATTCTATTGGCAATTTCAACTTTCACAGATTATAGATTCAGGGCCCACAATAGAAAAGATTTCAAGTATTTATTTTTAGATAATTTGGGGTTCCAGCTCATAAAATCCACTGAATATTTAATTTTTAAAAAAATTAATACTGTAAAGAAATCGACCTAAGTTTTACAGGCTATAAATGGCCACAAACACTAATCATCTAAGCTTTAAATGCGTGCACGTTTCTCCAGGTGTCATTAAATTGCTTCTGTTTGGTTCAATTGTCTGTTGTGTTCAATATGGGGAAGACTGGAGACTTGACAAATGGCCCTCCATACGATGGGGAAGCCACAAAGGTTAGCCATTTGGGAGACTAGCTGTTAACAGGGTGCTGTGTCCAAGCATATCAATGGGAACTCTAGTGGAAGGACAAAATATGGTAGAAAATGCGTCGGGTTCCTCAGATCAAGCTACTTCTGAGCCTTAGCCAACGTAGGGAGCATGTCAACTGGTTCAAGGAGAAGAAGGACTGAACTGTTGGCCAAGGTGGTCTTATTCCATCAAAGCAAAGTTTTCCTTTCATTTGGGAATCAATGCCCAACTAAACGTTTGGAGAAAGTAGGGTGAAGAACAGATACTTGAGGTTCAATATGAAATAACCCATTCACTCATCATTTCGCAGTGTAACGTCTATTGCAGGTGTTGGTAAACCCTGCGTTCTTAAATCCAAGGTCACCACAAGAGTCTACTCGCATATTTTAGTGACTCTGTATAGAGATTTCATCTTCCAGCAGTCTCTGCTGATACGGCCAGAAGCACCAAAACCTGATTTGATCCCAATACCACGACAGTGCTTGGCTGGCCAGCAAACTCACCAGAACTAAATGCAGTTGAGAATTTATGGAGTAATATCAAGAGAAAAAAGAGGGGCACCAGAACCAAAAACAAAAAGGAAATCTGGGTTTCCATGCCTCGGTGCCCACGGTGCATCGAGGGAGTGATTAAAGCAAAGGGGTTCCAACCAAGTATTGAAGATTAAAATGTCATTTTGAAAGTACCATATTTTTGATTAATTTAATGTCACCTTAATTTCTTGGTTTTTTTTTTTCCTACAAAATCTGAAATCCAAAATCACAACAGTCATACTCACAATCACATCTAGGAGCAATTTAGAGTCTCCAAGTAATGCATGTTTTTGGGATGTGGGAGGAAATCGGAGTGCCTGGAGAAAACCCACAGAGGCACAGGGAGAACATGTAAACTCCACACAGGCCGGTGTGACTGTCTGAGCGCTCCCCTGTGCTGAAAAGTCCCCTTGGGATTAATGCGCATGCATATAGAATTTTTGGAATTTTTCTACTTTTTCTATTTCTGTGCCAGTCTGAAAGTTCCCCATCCATGCTTCCTCCACGTGTTCAATTTCCCTCCGCGTGCATTTTGCTATGGATGTCTCACAAAGCTGAACACACCGAATGAAAGCTCTGCATGCTGCTGACAGTATAAGGTAATTCAGCGTGTGAAAATGAGATGACACTTTCACTATCCCAAATGTGCCTTAAATGACTAAGCACAAACAATTCTCTGTTGATACTTGTTCAATGCTGGAATGTGCTTTCCAGTTGATAAATAACAAACAATACAGTCGCATTTGTTTCTCTATTCTTTCATTCTCTGGGTTCGGCTTTGTGAGACGTCCAGAGCGAAATGCACGCATAGCAAAAATGAAAACATGGAAGCGGAGCGAAAGTGAAAATTAACACGCGGAAGAAGCATGGATGGGGAACTTTCAGACTGGCACGGATGTAGAAAAAATTTATACGCGCATGCGCATTAACACGAAGAAGACCTTTCAGCACTGGGAGCGCTCAGACCGTCACACTGGGTGGGCCAGGATTTGAACCCTGCTTCTCAGAACTGTGAGGCAAACGCTCTACAGAATCAGATTAAATGGCCAAGTATGGAACAACACACAAGGAATTTGTCTCCGGCAGTCGGTGCCGTCCTGGTACGACATTGATGTTGAGTACTGAGAAGAAGAACAAATTGACAAGAACGAAGAACAATGGACATTCATTTAATGTGCACTATGGAACTATTCCTAATAAGAGTCACAATTGTGCAAGATGCAGTCTTGTACCATTGAGAGAAGTTTAGAGTGCGCCTCACATTATATTAAGCTTATGCATAGTGCTCTTCCATGTTCGTGATTCACCGTTACATACCAGTGCAATGACAATTGTGCAATGGAGCAGTTTAAAGTGACAAATCATGCGATAGTCTGCAGTGCATATTATGAGTACTAATACCGATTGGACCAGCAGGATGTGAGGGTGTGTCCCAACAAGTAGGATTGCTGATAAAGAATTTAATGAAATAATTGGATGAAGGGAAAGAAATTGTTTGAATAACTGCTAGTTTTGATTAGCAGTGATCTGTAGTGCCTTCCAGACACAAGGAGCTGAAAGAGCTGGTTGCCAGGATGTGGAAGGCCCAAAAGTATCCTGCCCGCTCTGGTCTTAGTTTCGAGTGGCATGCAAGTCTTCAAGGGGGGGTAGGATGGTGTCGGTAATTTGTTCAGCGGTTTTGATTGTAAATTGCAGTCGGAGTTTGTCCTTTTTTGTGGCAGCCCCAAACCAGACTGTGATGGAGGTACATAGTACTGATTGGATGATTGCTGTGTAGAATTGTTTCAAAAGCTGTTGTGAAAGGCGATGCTTCCTTTGAAGCTGCAAGAAGTACACCCTTTGTTGGGCTTTTTTGAGGATAGAGTTTGTTTCTCTCCCACTTCAGGTCCTATGAGACAGTAATTCCCAAGAACTTGAAGGTCTCGATGGTTGACACAAGACAGTTGGACAGCGTGAGTAGCATCTGTGGTGAAGGATGCCTCATGAAGTCCACAGTCAATTTCAGGAGTTTTTAGCGTGTTCAGCGCCAGGTTGTATTGGCCACACCAAAGCTCCAATTTTGACACTTCCTGTCGATACGCAGACTCGTCGCCGTCTTTGATAAGACCGATGACTGTGCTGTCACCTGCAAACTCCAGGAGTTTGACAGCCGGGTGCCTTGAATTGCAGTCATTTGTGTTGAGCCAGAAGAGCAGAGGGGAGGGGACACAACCTTGGGGTGCCCCGGTGCTGATAGTGTGCGTGGATGAGGTGGTGTCCTCTAGCCTCACCTGCTGTGTCCTACCTGTCAGCAAGTTCTTGATCCACTAGCAGAAGCAGGTGAGACGCTGAGCTGTAGAAGCTTGGAGAAGAGGAGTACAGGGATGGTGTTAAACGCAGAGCTGAAGTCCGCGAACAGGATCCCCGCATAGGTTCCCTCGCTGTCGAGATGTTCAAGGATGACGTTCAGACCTATGTTGATGGCATCATCTGCAGACCTGTTAGCTCGATAGACAGACTGCAGTGGATACATCTGGGGACCTGTGACGCTATTGAGGTCGTCTAGCACAAGGTATTCAAAGGATATCATGACCACAGACGTCAAGGCAACAGGCCTGTAGTCGTTAAAACCTGAGAGTGCTGCTTTTTAGGGACTGGTATGATGATGGAACATTTGAAACAGGTCGGTACTTCACACAGTTCTAGAGACCTGTTGAAGATCCTTGTGAAGACAGGAGCAAGTTGGTCTGCGCTGACTTTGAGGCAGGATTTGGGGACACAAAGTCTGGTCCTGGGGCTTTGTTGACCTTTTGTTGTTTGAAGATCTGCTTCACATACCGTTCATGGATGGTCAATGGTGGAGTTGGAGATGTTGAAGTGGATGGTGGTGCGCCTCGGTGGGTGTGTGGAGGGGAAAATGTCCTTTTCAAATCTGCAGTAAAAGCTGTTTAGGTTGTCTGCTAGCCCACTTGTGTTGTCTACTGGGTGGGATCGCCGCTTGTAATTAGTGAGCGATTGTAATCTGTGCCAGATTGATTTGAAGACATTTGCGCCAAGATGTTTTTCCAGTTTTGCTGCCTAATCCTTCTTTGCAATTTCTTTAGTCAACTGGATTCTGGTGCGATTTTTGAGGGCCCTATCCCCACTACAATATGTGATCTTTTCAGCCTGGGAGTTCTTTGCGCTCTCAAATCGTAGCCATTGTCACGACCCCACCCTTGCCCCAAAAGGTAGATTACAGGAGATAAACTGATCTTGGGGCAATAAAGTTTGGTCACCCCTGAAATAGAAGAAGTCGCAAAAGCCATTTGAATGTCCAATCTGTGTCTCTGTTCAGTGAGTTTCCATTTTTGTAACGGGACAGTGTGGAAGGTGCTTATGAGTGCAGCTTCTATTTTAGATTTGCCTGTCACAAATTTTTGATTGAGGTCACTCCCTATTCGTCACTTTGCATTTACGCAACTTCTTCCGGCCAGTATTGGATGCATCTTAAGTGTGATAGATTAATCATCACTGGTGAAAGTAATGGCTTTCTCACCCTCGTTTTTCGATTTTCTTTCTTGCTTTCTTTTCTATCTTTCTTGCTTTTTCTTTCTCTCCCTTGCTTTTTCTCTCTTGCTTTTTCTTGGTTTCTCACTTTCTTTTTCTTTCCCTCTTTTCCTCTCACTCGCTCTCTCTTGCTGTCTCTCGCTCTCGCTCCCTCCTCCCTGTTTCGTAAATGTAGATGGATCCTGACAAGGAACTACAAGGCTCTGAGTAAAGGTACCAAAGGCAGCACATCAGGTTTCCTCAACATCATGATGGAGTTGAAGAAGTGTTGTAACCACTGTTATCTGATCAAACCGCCCGAGGATCATGAATTCTTGAACAGAGCTGAAGCATTACAGGTTTGAGTTTTCTTTCCATTTTTTTTTTTAATGAAAGAAAAAACTGATTTTGTAATAAGGCTGTATTGCTCCACGCTGGTCCCGCCAAAGTAATTCCAATTTTTAATTTTTACAATAATGATGAGACAATAGGTTTTGTAGTTTGAATGTGGTAATTATGGGATGCCCTATCTGGATCCAGTAATTCCAGTAATGTTTTATTTGTTCCTATTGCTTATAAAAAAATCACAATATTCATAATTATTTAATTGCATGATGATATGATTACTTAAATAGTACATCACAATGGAAAAAGAAGTAAAATATGGTCTGTTGTGCTCAGTTTTATAAGCCACATACTCTGGATTTTTGGCATGAGGTTGGCCGTATCATTTGAATTCCTATATAAAACCTTCAATGTGTGTGGATTTAATTTAAAAAGTTAATCAAAAACCACAGCAAGCAGTGAACAAGGGAAGCTGCTGGGATCGGAACAAAGCCATAAGGTCAGATAAAGAGGTTATGGGATCAGTTAAGATCTATTGTGTATATGTTCTGTAATACATTCACATAACTACCATCAAGCTTTCCCCCATAGTTGACCAAAAAATTTGTTTTTTGACTCATACGAAGTCTTCCCCGAATATACCCAAAGCTCAAGACATCGGGGTGTGGTTACGCTGTTCACTGCAAGGGCTACGAGAAGCGATGTTACAATTTCCAAACACAACATGCTATACACTACACGCAATGGCATGCAAAATGTTGGAATATGTGGAGGAGAATGATTTTGACGTACAGGAACACCCAACTTAACTTGCGACCATCAAAGTGAATGATAAGACGGAGAATTTGACAATTTCCCATTGGAATACACGCTAATGTAGTGAGGTAGGAATTTTAGGTAGGAATTATTCTTCTCAATTTCAAATTATAAAGAAGTATTTATAATGCCAAGTTGACTCATTTGAGAATAATAATAAGAATAATGCCTGGAAAGTCATGGAAAGTTCATGAAATCTTGATCCTCTGGAAGTGTATGAACCCTGTGTCAATGGGCAGGAGGCAGGGTACACATTGAGCTGGTTACCAGCCAATCACAGGGGACATGGAGACAGACAACACTCACAATCACACTTGGGGGCATGCTGTACTTACCATTACTGAGAGAAGTGAATGACGAAGAATGAGGGGAGCCCGTGCTTAGCTATTGCTAAGGAAGCATGTGCAGGTAGCCCTTGCTAGTGGTAAATTCCTCCTCAGCGTCCTTGCCTTTTTGTTCTTTAAAAGTTGGGGAAAATATGGCATGCCTTTTCCCTGAATGAACATTGGGCTGATATTAAGCCTACATTGATTCTGATCCCAGATCATTATTCAAGTACGCAGATGTGATTTTTCCATTTATAGACGGAATTCCGTCTTTTTAAATTGCATAGATAAATTTTCTGTTTTTCTGCAATATTCCGACTATAACCCGTGCCAGAATCCACACTTGTTAATTTTCCGATCCGAATTGCTAACAAGGTGGAAAATGTCATGCGCGTCTGTTGATTGGTCAAATGTGGAACAGGCAGTTAAAGGTTGTCAGAGATGTTCCTAGAAAAACAGCTAAGGCAAGCATGAGGACTGTAGTAAGTGAACTCAAACCAACCAAGATTGTTTTTCTTGTAAGGGACAGACGGAGGACACGCTGTGTGAGTGCGCTTCCTCAGACTGCCAAAGTGGTAGTCCCTGTCTGCTCTTTTTTATTGCATTCTCAGGTCAAAGGGTTACATGGTTATACAGGGAAAATGCTGACACAGATGGCTACACCAACAGCACATAAACACTACGGTACATGTTTCTTCAAGGCTGCAAGAGTGTCCTGATAAACCCACAAGAGAAAAAGCAGGGCATTGTTTAAAGACATTTTTATGGCATTTGGGGGTATCCTCTTTCGGTAGAAGGGCGTTATCTCCTCCGAGTGTTGAGGAGTATCTGCTTAAGAATAGAAGGGAAACATGCTGAGGCCAGGATTGAGAAATCACTTCCCAGTGTTCAGGAGTATCAGCTTAAGGTCGGCAGGGGGGCATCGCCTCCCAGGTGTCACTGGGTCACACTTCAAGACACGCACGCAGCTCACAAAGTGAACAATTCAGACTAACAGAAACAAACGCATGATAAAACAATCCTAACAGCAACTATAGTAGTAATGATACTTTTACCATGATAACTAACATAGTAATAACTTCCTTATCAAAGGTCAAGTGGCATCCCTATAAACATTCTAAAATAGACATTGTAATGAAAAATACATATTATTCACTTCAATGTCTATACGAAAAAATAAATATGAGCGGAGAGCGCGTCATCCATGCGCAAAGTTGCGGTAGTGTCTTTCGACATCCAAGTGGTCACCATGTTGGCTGAATCTCCTGTCTGTGACGCCACCCCGGACATTCGCCATTGGAAACACGTTTTGGACCCTACTATGGGAGACGAACACGCTCCTTCTGACGCGGAAGCCCTTTTCGAAGAGAACATCACACAACAGAGTGAAGTTACTGGGACAATATTACCCTATTGTTTTGAGCCATATTCAGATATGTGATCACAGCCAAACCACCTCCCCTTCCGATCCACTTCCGCGGCGGAGATGAGCCATCGCGGCCCGGCGCCGCGACGAGCCACCCTGGGCAACAAGGCAGGCGGCCGGTTTGGCCTTATTGACAGACAAGGCGATAGACTCCCAGAGAGTATGTATGAGCCAGCCTGGCCGAAGCCGTGCTTGTCCGCGAGGCACGATGCGGCAGCCTCCGCGGGCAAACACGATGCAGAAGGTGTCCGACGCGCACATCGACACATTTGGCACCCCTGTCATACGTACACGGATGTTTTGTTCCATTATGGGAGACGGATTACGTGGTCCGCCCCAAACTATTATTTTTTTTAGTAGCTGTATACACACCTACCTGTCATTTGGAACCCACGAAGCTCTCGTCCTTTGCACCCGTGCAATCAATTTTTCATGGCGAACTGGGTCTCTTGCAAATTTATGAAGGGTAAATCCATCCTCCCGAGTGTTCAAGCAATGTCCAGCAATGCAACGAGCTGGCATTTTGCACGAAGGAACAACAAGCTACCTTCTCTGAGGTAAAACTAATAGAAACAAGCGAGTCCAATTGAGGGCGGTCCTGCCATGTACGACATGTAAGAGGCCCTGTAGCTCAGTGGTTAGAGCACTGATTTGGTAAACCAGGGGTTGTGGGTTCGTATCGCACTGGGGCCTCCACTCCCTGAGAAGGGTTGCGTGAGGAAGGGCATCCGGCGTAAAAATTGTGCCAAACATGTATATGCGTGCATCTGAGATGACACGCTGTGGCGACCCCGAAAGGGACAAGCCGAAACAAACACACACCTGCCATGTACGTCACTTCTTGCTTCTTCTCGAAAAAAAATCCTTTGAGAAGATTTTCATGGCGGGAGTTACAAAAAGCTGTATACGTAAAAATCATCTTTTGTGGTGAAAAAACACATGGGTCCATGTCAGTTGCTGTTTTTTCATTAATAACATACTAAAAATCATGCATTTCATGACAGTGGCCCTTCAATGGGCCCATTTGCAAGTGAAGACAATGGCGATGCTCAAGAGGAAAGATGCTTCGCAAGTGAAAGAAACTGATAGAAATGTCAAAAATAAGTTTTGATGGGATTGGATGGAATGAGAAATTGTGGATTCCGTTGGAAAGAAGGAAGTTACCACTCTACAATTAAGAGACTTCATTCGCCAAATCGATCGACCTGGTAAAGCATTGTGCACTTGGTGTCAGGATACTATTGACTATGGATCAAGAGGTTTCAAGGCATTGGAAGTTCACGCGAAACGACCAAAACACTTAAATCAACTGGAAGCATGGAAAACTAACTTTTCCATAGCTGGTACATTCGAATGTCAACCCAAGGCCAGCATTCCTTACGGACTTCCACTACTCCCAATATTCAGAGGCAAGATCCACTGAAACAACCAACCCCAATGGCAGACCGTCGTCAATAACGATGTGACAGTTCAGAAGCAATTACTTGTAAAAATGTCCATTATTTACTGATAACAAAACATCGTCTTCTTTTTCTATCGGTTTGTCCAATTAGGGGTCGCCACAGCGTATTATCTTTTGTAACCATCAGCACCATAGTCACCAGATGAAAAAGTTTGACTTGGCTCGTAATCAAACCCACTCTTAAAAGTCTGATGTGATACAAATGGGCAAACAGACATTTCTCTTGCATGACATTGTGCATTTACATATCACTAACGCAACTCTTCAGCATAAAACATTCCACATTTCATTCAGCAGGTCAGTGATACACTAACAAATTGAAAGTTATCCTACAATGTATAAAGCACTGAAAATAATCAAATCAAACTCAGAAGATACTTCTCCCTCACTTAATATCAAACATACCGCCTTGTGTTTGTTGATATTGTTTACATTCAATTGTTTGTTCGGTATTCCGCAAGCTTTAATCCATCATAGACACTTCCTCAATTGTGTTTTAGGCTTTGGAAAATGAATAAATTGGGCCCCTTGTGACCAAGCAGGATAACTCTCATCAGAATTGCACATTCCCCCAAGCGCATCTGAGTACCATTTTCTTCATAACATTAACTTTTCCAAGTGCACGCTATTGACAACCAGTATTGCTTTGGGACAACATGGCGGCAGGGCTATGTCAAGCCAGGGGTTAAGACAATGCGGCTATCTGATTGGCTATTATTGTACAAGTGATAGACAGGTCGGAAAGGTCCATTGGGAACATGTGTGTGGCATGATTGGGTGTAAAATAGGAGCTTCCCTGAATTGCTCATTCACAACCAAAGATGAGGACAGGTTCACGTCTTTTTGAACAAGTATCAGAATCAGCTTTATTTGGCCAAGGGTGTAAAAAAAAAAAAAAAAACAACAAAAAACCCAAAACACCCAAGGAAGGGCAGACGGCCCTCAGACGACATACAGAACAAAGAACAACAAAGTAACAAGAACAAGAGCTACCCCTGCTATCGAGATGTTCAAGGATGACGTGCAGACCAGTGTTGACTGAATCATCCGCAGACCTGTTAGCTCGATAGGCGAAGTGCAGTGGGTCCAGCTGGGGACCTGTGACGCTCTTAAGGTGGTCCAGCACAAGGCGTTCAAAGGACTTCATGACCACAGATGTCAAGGCAACAGGGCTGTAGTCATTAAAACCTAAGACTGCTGCTTTTTTGGGGACCGGTATAGTGGTGGAGCGTTTGAAGCAGGCTTGTACTTCACACAGTTCTCGAGACCTGTTGAAGATCAGACGTGTTCTTACCCCCACCCCATATATAGGCGGAATTCCGTCCTTTTAGATTGCATGGATTAAAAAGACCAATGCAACTGCGCACTTGTTCCACATTTTCAGCGCACATGAAAATCGATCTGGTGCTGTGAACCACAACCTGCACCCCCCTTTAATTATTTATTTATCCGCGCATTTATTTATGTGTTTGTTTATTTATTTATTTTAGGCGCGGAAGCACATGCTTTCCTGCTAGTTTACCTGACTCCGCCACCCTGTGGCTCTTCAAGGGGTACACTCATAATTACAAACACCGTCCACCCACCAGCACTTTAGATAGCAACACAGTCTGGGCAATGTAGAGAAAAGAGAGTTGGACATGCTGCTTATGTCTTATTTAATTCTCCATTCATTGTAATGGGAAAACGCGCTTCGGTTTTCAAACGTTTCGGTTTTCAACCGGCCTTCTGGAATGGATTGTGTTTGAGAACCGAGGCACCATTGTATTTGAAGTTGTCCACCCTCGCTATCTCTTCTCCCTGGAGCTTCACTCTTCCTTCCCCGCCCCTCACATTCATGCACATATATTCTGTTTAGATCTACGTGCTGTATGTCTGCTATATCACTTTGAAATGGGAGATGTTTTTAAATTTGTTCTCATTATCAAGAAAAATTTTTAAGTCTTTTTCTGAACTTTAAACGAATTATCTAAGACAAAGGGATTGAAGGAAAAAATTGTAGTATAGAGCCCAAAGTTTAAAGTACAGTTACATGAGTAAGTACCATAATTTCTCATGTATAGTGCGCAGCCATGTATAATACACACCCCTAAAGTTGACCTAAAAATTCTGGAAAACCCTATAGCTGTGTATAATATATTTTCACAATGGATTATTTTGCTTCTACCCATATGATCAAAACATGACATATTATCTGTATTTTGTTATTCCACCCAAAAATTGGTAAGCACTGTATTTGCCCACACAGTACTTTATATTTACTTGCTCTTATTTTGAAATTTACAACCCTACTTTGATTTAATAAATGAAAAACCACGGTTATACTCATATGTTTCATTACACAGGCAGAATTTGAAAGATTGGTACAATTCTTTAAAGAAAAGAATACTACACGAAAGTTTTATTTTCATGGGATTCAAATTGAACTGTCGAGCATTTCAGAAAAGCATTATTATTAAATATAAAATTAAGAAATGAATGATTGTTGTTCATTCATCAGCTCCTTAAAAAAATACAAATTCTGCCAGACTATGAAAAATTATGAGCACGACTGCACAGATATGCAGCCCAATGTACCCCTGTCATATTGGAATGAAAGTGTAGGCTCCACCTTTTTCACATTGTCTGGTGGCATTTGGATATTACAATGCAAGTGTGTATGTTTCTCATAACCGCTAGGTGTCGGTGCCATTTTGGAATAAAAGTGTACAGTATTTTCATAAACTCTTCATACCACCATAAATTTTCTAAAAATGTTTTTTTTTAATTTCTGTACATATTTATAATGTGTGCAATTGATTTAAGATGCGCATTATACATGAGAATAGACGGTGTTTTAAAGGGAATATTCTTTACATATTTTCCTTTCAGCAACTTATCCGCAGCAGTGGGAAGCTGATTTTATTGGACAAGTTGCTGGTTCGTCTGAAAGAGCGAGGCCACAGAGTACTAATCTTCTCCCAGATGGTTCGGATGCTGGATATCCTTGCCGATTACCTAAGAAGTCGACAGTTCCTTTTTCAGGTGTCTTTTCAACTCCGCAACCATAAGATCTATTTTACACACATCACTATGTATTTTCTTTGCTATTGTTCCTTGTTAACCGATTGGATTTGTGTCTTTGGTAATCCAATTAGAGATTAGATGGCTCCATCAAGGGGGAGATGAGGAAGCAGGCATTAGATCATTTTAATGCTGATGCGTCAGAGGCAAGTTTTGATTATACAATTGTATTTTAGGTAGCCTAATTGATCATTTGAGTTAACATCGCTATCTCTCACACACACACACACACACACACATATATATATATATATATATATCCCCCCCCCCACACACACACACACACACACACACACACACCTCCCCAGGATTTCTGTTTCCTGTTGTCCACACGTGCTGGTGGCCTTGGTATCAATCTGGCTTCAGCTGACACAGTTGTCATCTTTGACTCTGACTGGAACCCCCAAAATGATCTTCAAGCCCAGGCCAGAGCCCACAGGATTGGACAGAAGAGACAAGTAAGTAAAACAGTACATTTAGGCTGGATGATAAATAGATTTAGTTGATCCGTCTGTTTTTGTGTGAGGACATTAAAAGTAAGTTTCTTTCGGCTTGTCCCTTTCGGGGTCGCCACAGCGTGTCATCTCAGATGAACGCACATGTATGTTTGGCACAATTTTTACACCGGATGCCCTTCCTGACGCAACCCTTCTCAGGGAGTGGAGGCTCCAGTGGGATATGAACCCACAACCCCTGGTTTACCAAAGCAGTGCTCTAACCACTGAGCTACAGTTGATGAATTTTTGGACAATTTCACCTCGAAAATCACACATTTTAACCAAGAGTGAGTTAGAGCGAGACGGCAACAATTTTCTGAAATCATCAGTGAGAACCTCAACAATACTCGTGCTATATTTGCTTTGGTTGACAAGCTTACAACTCCCCCGAATCATAAAGATCCAGAGCTTGTAACAGCTGACAAATGCAATGAATTTGCCTCTTATTTTAAAAAATATAATCCATCAGGTCGAATATCAGCACAAATCAGCAAAAAGATAGAATGATCTCACATATGAAGCCACCCAGAGAAAACTTAATTTAATTGTCGGAATTTGATAAGTTGACCAAAAAACTGTAGAGAAAACTGTTCAGCAGTTGAAATATCAAAATATCAAATCAATCACAAAAACTGCCTTCTACCATCTGAAAAACATATGTAGAGTAAAGTCTTGCATGTGCCAAGCAGACCAGGAAAAGCTCATCCATCCTTTTCTCAAGTAGACTAGACTACTATAATGGTCTTCTGACTGGACTCCCAAAAAAGAGTATTTAACAGCTGCAGCTCATTCAGAATGCTGCAGCTCGCGTTCTGACCAAAACAAAGCGGTCAGAGCATATACCTCCAATCCTAAAGTCCTTGCACTGGCTTCCAGTCAGCTTTAGAATAGATTTTAAAGTTCTGCTACTGGTCTATAAATCACTAAATGATTTAGGTACTAAATCCATGAAAGAAATGCTTACGGAATACATACCCAGTAGAGCTCTAACATCGACTGACTCAGGTCAAATAGTGGAGCGGAGAGTCCAAAGCAAACATGGTGAAGCAGCATTTAGCTTTTATGCTGCACACAAATAGAATAAGTTGCCAACCAAGGTGAGGTCAGCCCCAAGTGTGAATGTTTTTAAATTCAAGTTGAAAACTCTTTTTTTCTCTCATGCATTTTAGAATATATCCACTTTTGATCACATTACTTGCACTGTATGCGGTTTTAATTGTCTTTTTTAATATTGTGTTTGTCATTTTTATTTTTATCCCGTTTTAAATGTTTTATCTCTTTGTTTTCAAATGCCTTTAATCATGTAAAGCACATTGAGTTACCTCGTGTATGAAATGCCCTTATACAAATAAATTTGCTTCGCTTTGATTTGCTTACCCTGGAATAATGTTTGGGTTTTTTTTTTGTTTTTTTTTTTTGGGGGGGGGGGGGGGTTTGTTAGAATATGAATGATGAAAAGCTTCCTTTCACTCATGGTTAGTGCTTGGGTGAAGCCATTTATTTTCAAACAACTGTTTGCTCTATTTTTAAATCAAAAGAACAACAGAAACTACACAAGTTGACCCTCATTAAAAGTGAGATTTTGGCTTGATAACGCCCACACAGGTTGACAAATGGGTTTAAATACCTGTGATCCATTTGTAATCAGCGTGTGTATTCAGGTTCAATAATTCTATGGGTTCCTTAACAGTCCCTTGCACTGATGGATGGATTCTGAGTCAAGGGGAAAGCAAAATAATTGACAAAAGGTCTGCGGGAAAAGGTAATTGAACTGTATAAAGTGAGAGGGGATATAAGAAGATATCCAAGGAACTGAGAAGGCCAATCAGCAGTGTTCAAACTCAAATTACTGTGTTAAAGTGTTAAATGAGAGATTCTGTTGCAACCAAAACTTGAATAAAGTTGACCAAGGAAGATTTCTGTTACAATGGCCAGGAAAGTTGTTCGAGATGCACAGAAAAACTCACAGATGACTTCAGCTGAAATCCAGGACTCTTCAAAAATGTGGTGTTGATGTTTCGAGATACATTTGGAGGAAAATGAGCTCCATCGTTTAGTCGTCAGAAGTAAGTAGTAGAAGTAAAGTTACCGTTAACATTACTCCACCAATGCTACAAAAAACACGCTTACAATATGACAACAGAGACGAGCCTCAATACGTCTCAAATAAAATCATTTGGAGTCGGGAGGCCAAAATTGAAGTTTTTGGCCACAAAAAATAAGCACAACATTTGGAGCGGAGTCGAAAAGGCCTATGATGAAAAGTACCCCATTCCTACCATGAGACATGGACATGGTTTGCTCATGTTTTTGGGATGTGTAAACTACAAAGGCAGGGAATACTGGGTCAAAATTCATGGCAAGATCAATGCAGCATGTTATCCAAAAAGACTAAAGGAAAACACCCATCAGCCGAGAAGCTGTGCATGGGATGTACTTGGATATTCCAACATGGTGGCGAAAACACAAAGCAAAGTCGACCTGTCATTGGCTACAGCAGAATAAAGTGAAGGTTCTGGAGTGGCCGTCTCAGTCTCCTTATCTCAACATTATTGAGCCACTCTGATGAGTATGTGTGCTGTTAATACAAGACAAAGCCCAAGAATTTACAGGAACAGGAGGCATTTTGTCAAGAAGAATGGGCAGCTTTACCATCTGAGAAAATAAAGAGCCTCTTCCACAACTACCACAAGACTCCAACCTGTCATTCGTGTTAGGGCAATACACAGTACAGTGAAGCTTCGGTTCTCGAACGTCCCCGTTTTCGAAAGAAAATCGGTATTCGAATGCCCCCCGACAAAACCCGGAAATGACATATTGTGCGTGGGCAGACCAGCTGACCCAGGACGTGCTTTGTTGTGAATTCCCACGCCGCCGAAAAACCCAGAAATAACATGTTGTGCGTGGGCAGACCAGCTGACCCATGACGTGCTTTGTTGTGAATTCCCACGCCGCCGAAAAACCCAGAAATAACATAATGCGCGCGGGCAGACCAGCTGACCCACGACGTGCTTTGTTGTGAATTCCCACGCCGCCGAAAAACCCAGAAATAACAATGCGCGCGGGCAGACCAGCTGACCCACGACGTGCTTTGTTGTGAATTCCCACACCGCCGAAAAACCCAAAAATAACAATGTGCACGGCGCAAGCAGCTGACCCACCCACGACGTGCTTTGTTATTGTCAATTCGAACGCCCCGCGAAAAAACCCGGAAATAACAGAATGTTATGGGGCGCAAGCAGTTGACCCACCTATGACGCGTTTTGTTATAGTCAATTCGACACCCCCCCCCCCCCCCCCCCCCCCCCCCCCCCAAAAAAAATGGAAATGACAAAACGTGTGCCTCAGCACACAGACTTGTCCCGGTAGTGACTGTTTTTCTTCTTATCGAAGACTACTGTATTAACCCCCAATCATGGCTCCAAAGTAGCAAAGTTGCTTGTTCCAAGTTATTCTGCACTTTTGTTAAAAAAAAAAAAAAAAAAAGTTTACAAGGCTGGGGGCCAAGTCCCTACAGATACGGCAATGCACTCCCAGCCTAATATACTCTACTACTAAAGCATACATTTTAATCATTAAATAAATATATTTCTTAAATTATTTCGTTATATAAGGTATTTAAGCAATACATTTATTTCTACTATGCAGTTTATTATCCGGAAAAAGTAAAAATAATGTTTTAAAATGCCCACTTTTTTAGGCTTGGAACGCATTGTTTCTTTTTCTATTCATTTCAATGGGAAACATCACTTCGGGTTTCGAGCAAATCACTTCTCGAACAGTTTTCTGGAGCGGATTATGATCAAGAACCGAGGCATCACTGTATTAAAAGCTGGGGTATGTACACTTTTGATCAGGCTCATTTGTGTAGTTTCTGCAGGGGCTTGGTGGTAATTCAGCTACTGTGGGTTGAAGACCAAGAGGAGGAGGAAACTGAATTCTTCAGGAGAAAGAGAAGAGAAAATCACAGAGCCGACACCAGAGTCTGGAGACCTCAATATTGGGACTATGACAGGAGAAGCTCAGGAGTTGCTTGTCATGATTGAGGAGAGTGCTTGATATACTGTATTGTGCATCCAAGAGAGCAGGTGGAAAGGCCACACGTTTCGAGACAGGGTTTATTTTTTTAACAAGAGAAATGGAGTATGGGTTATTTCAATAAGCATTGGCTAAGAATGTCTTGGAGGTGAAAAGAGTATCAAATCGAGTGATGAGGCTGAAACTTGAAAATGAGGGTTTTACGTACAATGCGATAAGCGTCTATGCTCCACAGGTATGATGTGACGAGAGGTGAGTGGGAAATTGTGTGTGAAACAATCTGAAGTAGTTCTGAGCATCTCTGACAGAGAAAACTGGACTACCACAGTCAAGGTGATCAGAGAGACTGGCAGGAGAGTACTTGTTGTATCTTCTGGTTGGAAAGGGGAGAAGGAGGCTTGGTGGTGGTAAACTCAAAGATTAGGAGGTCATACATAGAAAGAGGTTAACAAAGAAAATGTGTGACACTGAGAGAACCGTGTGGAGAGGAATATATTGAAATGCAATGTAAGACAAAGGTAGAGGTAGCGACGGCCAAACGAGGCATATGACACGTACACCAGGTTGGACACTAAAAAAAGAAAATATGATCTCTACAGGTTGGCCAGATGGAGGGATAGAGAAGGGAAGGATGTGCAGCAGGTTAGTGATTAAGGATAGAGATGTAAATGTGTTGACTGATGCCAGTATTGTGCTAAATAGATGGAACGAATACTTTGAGAAGTTGATGAATGAAGAAAATAAGAGAGAAGAGTAGAAGAGGCAAGTGTGGTTGACCATTATGTACCCATGATTAGTGAGGGGGAAGTTAGAAAGGTACTAAAGAAGGTGAAATATGGAAAGACAGTTGGTCCCGATGACATACTTGTGGAGGTATGGAAGCATTTTGGAGACATGACTGTGGAGTTTATGACCTTGTTCAACAGAATACTAGCGGGTGAGAAGTTGCCTGAAGAATGGAGGAAAAGTGTGCTCATTCTCATTTTTAAGTATTACGGCGATGTGCAGCGCTGTTAAACTATGAAGGAATTAAGTTTATGATCCACACAATGAAGTTATGGGATAGAATAGTGGAAGTTCGACTCGGGACAAAAATGTGTGAGCGACAGTATGGTTTCATGCCAAGAAAGAGTGCCACAGATGCATTTTTTGCCTTGAGGATGCTAATGGAAAAGTACAGAGAGAGTCAGAAGGAGCTACATTGTATCTTGGACCATGGACCATGAACTTCACAATAACATTGTGATCTGCGGTGAAACCAGGGAGCAGGTGGAGGAACAATTAGAAAGGTGGAGGCATGGACTGGAAAGGAGAGGAATGAAGATTAGCCCAAGAGTCAAGGGGTAACATTGAGGCTACAAGTAGAAGAGGTAGCGAGGGTGGACGACTTTGCGTCAACAATCCAGATCAATGGTGAGTGTGGTAAGGAAGTGACGAAAAGGGTCTAAGCTCATTGGAACAGCTGCTGGAAGGTGTCAGGTGTGTTATGTTATAGAAATGCATTTGTTAGAAGGAAGGGCGAAGTTCATAGAACAGTAGTGAGGCCAACCATGATATACGGATTAGAGACAGTGGCACTGAAGAGACAACACTAAGAGTTGGGTGTGGCATAAATGAAGATGCTGAAGTTCTAGGAGTGAGGAGGTTGGATAAGATTAGAAATGAGCTCTTTCGAGGACAGCCAAAGTGAGATGTTTTGGAGACAAAGTTAGAGAGAGGAGACTTCAAAGGTTTGAACACGTCCAGCGTGGCGAGAGTGAGTATATTGGTAGAAGGGTAATGAGGATAGAGCTGCCCGGCAAAAGAGTGAAAGGAATTTAAAAGATTGATGGGATATCGTGAGGGAAGACATGAAGCTGTTGGTGTTAGAGCGGAAGATGCAAGAGAGAGGCTTACATGGAAAAAGATGACGTGCTGTGGTTACCCATAACACGACATGCTGAAAGGAAAAAGAGATTCATATTTTCTGAAAAATGGGCATGAAATCATAAAATCTGCAAAGGTTATGTATACTTATGACAACAACATTTTTTTTCCGGTTATATACTCTAGAGCAGGGGCAACCAAACATTTTTGCTCAAGATCTACTTTTCAAGAAACCAACCTCCCATGAGATACCTTTTTTGGGAGTGGTGGGGGGCGTTGAGGATTTTATCACGCACGCTTTGTATTGCGCATTTCCAGCTGCTTAATTCAATGGTTTTAAGTCGTACATTTTCATTTTTCTTGCCCAACAGAAAATAATTTATGTAATTTTTTTAGTCATTACCTGAGTGTACTCTGATGACCTGCAACTGATCTGAATCAGCTACAGATTCATAGTCTGGATAGCAGCTGCTGATACCCAGCCTCAAGCACAGTTCCAAATGATCGTCATGGTGGAATGGTACTTGGAGTTGATGATTTTCATTTGGAAAAAGGCTGACTCACATAGATAAGTGCAGCCAAATAACTGAGTAAATCATGCTACTCATTTTCATATTTCCTCATGTTGGGGTACTTTTTCTCTGAGAGTAAGCCCCAGAATTTTCCGTGAGCTCTGGACTTCAGGTCAAAGCTTGTAGTGTCAAACTCACCCTCCACTCCAGAAGAGTTCTGGTGAAAGTGTTGTAGTTTTTGATGCCAGTTAAACAACCTTAGCATCTTCCCAAAAAGGGTAGCACATGAATGTTGCGATTGGCTCGAGTAAAGGAAAGTTTGAAACTGTCAATTTCTTACAGACAGTTGTTAATCTGTTTTGTGTAGCGTCCTCTTTCAAGCTGCACAGATGAGTTCCCTTATGTCACCAGCTCTTACACGAAGTTCTGGAAGTTTCCAAAATTACTGTGTCAGAGCTTTGATTAGAGCTGTTGCAGTTTTCATTTGAAAGCATTAATTAAGCTTCTCACATTGATCACAGTTTTTTTCTTTGCAGGTCTAGATTAAGGTCCTTCAACATTTTTTGTCAGTGCAGTTAAAAATGCCAAGTCAAGCAACCAATGGTCATCATTTAGTTTTTTATATTCCTTATGTTTAGCTTCACAGAACAAAAACCTTAATCACCAGACAGGTCTTGAAATCTTTGTAGGAGTTTGCCTTAATTAAGCCATCTGACATCAAAGTACTCCAATCACTGCTCTGTCACTGTCATTATTATCCAGATGTGAGTGAAATACTGGAGCAGAGTTTGAAGAGATCTGGCGCGAACGGATCAAACAATCTTTGCTGCCACGTCCGTTATTTCTGCCATGTTGAGCATTTTTATGCATAACGTTTGTTGCTTTATCATGCAGTGGTAATTAAGGAAGTCCAGGAAAGCATCATTCTCCCTGCACTTAGCAATAAACCCGTTCAAGCAGCTAACCATTGCAGGTGCTCCATTCATTAGTTGTTGTAGCAAAGTACGATGGTCGTTATTTCGTATCAAGGTCCAAAAAGTGAGCCACATCGGCCGGGGCGCTCCACAGGTGTTCCACCGTCAACGTGGTCAGTTTTTGAGCACAGTTGAAGAGATGATGCGTATCGTGGGGGGTGATGTCCCAGAATGGGCATTTATCGACGTTGTTGTTGAGTCGATTCTGATAGTTGTTGAGCTTGTGACACCAGCCCGGACGGAGTTGCGATAACGTTGATCTTACGGGCCCCGGCAGTTGTCTTTCGGATTTGGCTACTGGAGGTGGGTAGCTGCCCAACACGATGTTGGGTTTGTAGTACGAATAGTCAACTGTTTTTTGGCCTCCTGAATGGCCCACGTTGGCCGTGCTGCTCCGTTTGTTGTAATGGACATCAATTCGTACACTGGGAGCTGAAAATTTTGTGTTTTTAAATAAGTTTTTAAAAAAACTGAAATATGTCCTCAAGTGTCTTCTTTCATGGTCAGCACTGTTAACAGTTTCTCTTTTGTGATCATATTACAATGCACCAATTAAAAAAAATGCACAACTGTCAGCACCTGTCTGACTTATAAACTGAGTTTTAATATCTTGACAGTCTGTGTAAGAAGAAAAAAAAAATTGAGGTAACTGTGGCATCAGACACTTGGAAGTTGTCCTGGTAGAATTCAGTATGGTTGTCTATAACTGATAATTTTTAATCAAGTATTTTTCTCAAAGGTAAACATCTATCGATTGGTGACAAAAGGTTCAGTGGAAGAGGAAATAATTGAAAGAGCAAAGAAGAAGATGGTGCTGGATCACCTTGTCATTCAGAGAATGGACACAACAGGAAAAACAGTCCTCCACACTGGCACAGCTCCCTCTAGGCAAGTCACACATTTTCCTTACCTGAGAAGAATATTCTGCCACGTGTCAAATCCAATGTTAATTCTCATGTCATTTTATTATTTACAGTTCAGCACCATTCAACAAGGAAGAGTTGTCCGCAATCCTTAAATTTGGTGCAGAGGAGCTATTCAAAGAGCCAGAGGGTGAAGAGCAGGAGCCCCAGGTAAAAATAAATTAAATTTACAATACCCGCAGGCAATGCAAAAGTTAGAATATTATGGATGAGTTTTTTTTCATAGTTCCATTTGACAAGTTATACATTGATATATTATGGATTATGTTATGAGGCAGAAGTAACTTGACCAGAGGAACTGTTGTAGCCCATCTCCCTTATGTGACTCAATGTGGTGTTTTTTGAAGCCCACTCTTTCTGGAGCTCTGGTAGTTTCTTGAATCATCTGTTTGATAATTCGCTGAAGCCCATGCTCAAGTTTTTTGCTGGTGCATCATGTCCAGCCACATTTTGTCCTTTGACTAGACTTTGCACTGATCTGCTTGAACAGAGCACTCCAGCCTCCTAAGGTACGAACATTTGTGCCTCCATCCCATGGAGGGTATCATTAATTGTCTTTTGGCCACTTGTCACATCTGCTGTCTTCCCCATATTGAACCCAGCAGACAATTAAACCTAACTGAAACAATGTTATGACACCTAGAGGAAACTGTGCAGTTACTTTGAGTTTAGTAGATGATTTGTGTGTCACGGTTTAAACAATGATGGACAGGGGAAATAAATCGGCTGCTTTCTTCACAGTATTCAAATGTTTAGAATGAATGATTTCTAGATTTTACGAGATGCTGGGGCGTTGTGGAATTACACAAATACCTTTCCATAATATTCACTTTTTTTGGAACACAATATTTATTTGCACCTATTCATAAAGGTGTTGTAGTAATATGGATGATTTATTCTGTTATGTAGGAAATGGATATTGATGAGATTCTCAAAAGAGCTGAGACAAGAGAGAATGATCCTGGACCTTCCACGGTGGGAGAAGAACTTCTGTCTCAATTCAAGGTGAAACTCTACAAATGTATTTGTTTCCAGTTAACACCTGCTAAATGTACATGGTTCTGTGGCCTATGCAGGTTGCAAACTTCACGATGATGGAGGAAGAGGAAATAGACATAGACTCAGAGCGTAGCCAGCGCAGTTGGGATGACATCATTCCTCAGGAGCAGAGGAGGAGGATGGAGGAGGAAGAGAGACAGAAGGAGCTTGAAGAAATCTACATGCTGCCGCGTATGAGGAATTGTGCCAAACAGGTAATCAGAGAGTAATACCTCAGTTTGAGTGACTTTTTGTTTTGAGTAAACTAGACTTCTCATTATTTAACAGATGAGCTTTAATGTTAATGAGGGCAGAAGACAGGGCAGGAACAGGAGATACTCAGGGTCCGACAGTGACTCCCACTCAGATCGAAAGAGGCCCAAGAAACGAGGTCGGCCTCGGACCATTCCGCGGGAAAATATCAAGGGCTTCAGTGACGCCGAGATCCGGAGGTGACTGACAAGATTTTTTTTCCATTTTAATTTCATAGTCTATTTCCACATGCCTGTTTACAGTAATTGAAATACTTGTCAGGTTTGTCAAAAGTTACAAGAAATTTGGAGGACCATTGGAACGGTAAGTGAAATATGTTTCAATATTGTTTTTTTTTTTTTCTTTTTTCCACAATATCCACATGAGACTTCTGAGCATTTACTTGCCAATTTCTTGACTCAGGTTGGATGCTATTGCTCGTGATGCCGAACTTGTGGATAAGTCTGAACATGACCTGAAACGCTTGGCTGAAACAGTTCACAACGGTTGTGTGAGAACGTTACGAGAAAATCCCTGTGGCCCAGAGAAAAGTTCTGGTAACTCAAGAAAAATTTCTAATGAAGGAATCTCTGCCTTTTAGCTATGTAAAATGTATACGCCGGGTACTATAAATTGACGTTGAGAACTGACACTAATTTATTTTACTTGAACTAGGAGGAAGAAGAGGGAAAGTAAAAGGGCCCACATTCAGGATCTCTGGTGTACAAGTCAACGCTAAGCTCGTTATTTCTCATGAGGAAGAGCTAGCTCCACTTCACAAGGCAATCCCTGCAGATCCCGAGGAGAGAAAAAAGTTTGTAAAAACACTAACTGTAATTTTAAATGAATGTAAAATGTTCAGGTTGTACAAATGAACTATATCATTGTGTATTCTAAAATACGAAGAGTAACGAAAAATTATAATCATGCTCAGTTGGTGGAGCATCTAAAATGAGAATGATCAGTTTGCTTTTGCACTTTTTTGAGTTGCTGAATTGGACTATTTCTGCATGTGTGTTTTTGTTTCATAGGTATATTATTCCATGCCACTCAAAGGCAGCACACTTTGACCTTGAGTGGGGGAAAGAGGATGACTCTAGTTTGCTAATAGGAATCTACGAATATGGTTACGGCAGCTGGGAGATGATAAAAATGGACCCAGACCTCAATCTCACACACAAGGTGAGTTCAGGCAAACATTTTCAAATTTAGTGATCTTCAGCAGTCACATAAAATGTCATCAATTTTGTGGTGTTAAACAATATACGAAGATGATGACTTGTATACATTTTCCGTTTTTCTTTTTATATTGAAAAGTTAAATCACAGTAGTGATACCAGCTCTATTTCAAGGTATCAGATACTCATGTAGACTGGTAATAGCACCCATTGATACTGAGGAAATTACATTTTTTTTGTCCTCATCTTAAATAGTTGGCGGTACACTGCACCAGTCATAGTCTACCATCAAAAAGAAAGAAAAATGACTTTTGTTCCCGATTGACATTTTGTATCATGAGATTTTCTGTATCAAAGCTACTAGCACACAGGTGTCCAAGTCAAGCCCTGGGGGCCAGATCCGTGCCTCAACATAATTTTATGTGGCTCACAAAAGCAAATCATCTCACTTTCCTAGATTCTTTAGTCTGTATCCAAATTTCAAATTGTCATGTCACAAATTACATTGAGATGTTGCAATATTTTTAGTGATCAAACCACTTTTTACAGTAACTTCAACACTAGTTGACCAAACTATTCTTGACATCTGATTCCACAACTAGTCCATAAATTTGGTGTGTATAATATGGTGAGGTGAATTTTTTTATGGTTTCACAGACAAACTGGCTCCATAAAGCAAAGAAAAGCAAATTTTATTTATATAGCACATTTCATACACAAAGTATGTGATCAATATGCTTTACTTAATTAAAAGCATTTTAACAAGGGGGACATCACCGCGACTGGCACGGAGAAAGCATAAGAGTGAGACCGTAAATAGGAGGCCAACTTGGTAGAACGTGCCTTTATGTGCGTGTGACTGACGTATTGGCCACACTTAAATCAAGCAACGATCATACTCTGACCTCATTATTCTGGTCAGAACCCAACCAGCAGCATTCTGATTGAGCTGCCGCTGTTTAATTCTCTTTTCCAATCAGTCCAATCAGAAAAACATTATAATAGTCAAGTCGACTTGAGATAAAAGCATGGTGAGCTTCTCCTGGTCTGCTTGACAAATGCCAGCCTTCACTCTGGGTATGTTCTACAGATGTTAAAAAGGCGGTTTTAATAATTGATTTGATATATCTTTTGAAAAGTCAGGTCGGAATCTATCGGAACAACAAGTTTTAAGACTTGGTCTCTGTTTTTTAAAGCTAGTGAGTCCAGGTTTTAACTAACAGCAGTCACGTTTTCTTCATTTCCAAAAAAGTCACTTTTGTGTGATGTGTTGTGGTCAATGTTTTGCATTGACTTGTGTTCTTTTTTTTTTTCTTGCCCTTCGCTCTAGCGACTATCCACAACCACTCACTCAGGGTTGAGGCAGCCTGCAATGAAATGTGCCATTTGAAGTCAATATAAGCCATTCATGTGGATTGTGGGGGGGGAGAGTTTTAGGCTGTTTCTTCAATAAGAAGTAACGCTACTCTAACTGAATGGGTAACATAGATCAGGGGGATCTTATTGTAACATGGGCTCACCACATGTGAGAGGGGCCATTGGGGTCAGGTGCAATGTGAGCTGGGCGGGAGCCAAAGGACCTTAGCAATCTGATCCACGGCTACAGAAACCAGTTCTAGGGACATGGATTGTCACCTCTGGCAGGGAAGGAGTTTGAGCTGGTGTATGAGGTCGAGAAGTTCTGACGAGACATAATTGGGCTCTGCTCTATGCAACACTTGGGCTGTGGTACCAATCTTCTTGAGATGGGTTGTACTCTGTTCCACTCTGGAGTTGCCCATGATGAGATACGCCGAGCAGGTGTGGGTATCATTACTTCCCCTTGGCTCGGCCCTTGTACATTCAGGGTTCGCACGTGGCCTAAAAACCCCTACATTTTCGAAGGGGCATTTAGGGGCTCCCGAAAGTTCTTAAAAATGCGCGAAAAGCGGTCACGCCCCTAAAAAGGCCTTAAATTAAAAAAAAAAGTCAAAGGAAGGACCTCTACCGCCAAAATTCTCCCTAAAAAAATTACCTTTTATTTAAAAAAAATAGTGATCCGTCTGGCGTCCAAAACAGCTGGAAATTGTCAACGGAAGTCACCGTGTTGACAACTTGTCGCCATCTTGTCGATATTCCATTGTTTGTTTCCGTGAGTAGGCATTTCACTTCGTCTTCGTTACGACGTAGCGTAGTTCTTTCATCGATCCAACTTGTATCATGGGGAAGTGCATTTTTCAATATGCTTGGGTTGAAAGTAAGGAGTTCAGGAGCTGGGTCCGTCGAGATCCAAAAGATCGGCACATGTTTTACTGCCATTTGTGCAAGCAGAGTTACCAACTTGAAAAGATGGCAGTCAAAGCGCTGGAGTCGCACCAAAAAAACAGGAGACACGCTGATTTGGCGAAGACTCTCTCATCTTCCATTGGAGTTCAGCCCGGTGGATGAGAGGGCAACTGCCTTCGTGTGGGAGGACAAACAACAGTTCAGAGTACTCACCCTTTATGGAGTCCTTAGAGGGAGCGCTGGAAAGCGCTCCCCCTGGGGACTGACATCATTCTGCTGGGGGGCTTCAATTCCCACGTGAGCAATGGCAGTGAGCCCTGGAACAACGTGATTGGGAGGAACGCCACCCCCTTCTCAAGAATCCTGTTATCGGACTTCTGTGCTTATCATGAATTGTCCATAATGAACAACATGTTCAGCCATAAGGGTGTCCTCGTCCATTGGTCACCAGGACACCCTAGGTCGCAAATTCAACGATTGACTTTGTGGTTGTCATCGGACTTGCATCCGCATGTCTTGGACACTTGGGTGAAGAGAGGGGCGGAGATGTCAACTGATCAACTGGTGGTGAGTTGGCTCCGATGGTGCGGGAAGATGCTGGTACCATGTGGCATGCTCAAACATTTTGTGAGGGTCCGGTGGCAACGGCTGGCAGATTGCCCTGTCAGAAGGAGCTGCAACTTCCACCTCTGAAAGAACTCCGCTCATGTTCTGGTGGGTGCGGGGGACATTGAGTCTGAGTGGACAATGTTCTGCCCCTCGATTGCTGAGGCGGTCAATTGGAGATGTTTCCGTAAAGTGGTCGGTGCCTGTCATGGTGACAATCCCTGAACACGTTGGTAGACACCAACAGTGAGGGATACTGTCAAGCTAACTTAGGAGTCCTATTGGGCATTTCTGGCATGTGGGACTCCCGATTCAGCTAATGGGTACTCGCTGGTCAGGCAGAATGCAGCTTCTTTGGTCGCTGAGGTAAAAACCTGGGTGTGGGAGGAGTTCGTTGAGGCCACGGAGAAAGACCTCGAGATGACTTAGAGGAAATTCTGGTCCGGCATATCAGGAGGTGGAAGCAGTGCACCGTCAACACTGTGTCTAGTGATGATGGGGCGTTGTGAGTTTGTGGGGAGAATACTTTGAAGACCTCCTCAATTCCACCGAGACACCTACCAATGAGGAAGCAGAGTCTGGATTCTGTGAGGTGGGCTCTGAAATAGATCCCTCATAGTGACGTCACGCCATCTTGGACGGCAAAAATGTGTCTACATATTGGGCAGACTCGTCATCGTGAGACCTAAACTCAACAGTTTTATCAGATATTGCACAACAGTTGGACAGTTATCACAAACAACGATATACAGAAAAGATACAAGCAATGTGCCAATTCTTATTGCATACCTTTACATAATTTTACTAGTTTTATTGATTTAGTTCGCAAGCCAGAGCTGTTATATTGACGGCTATACATTTTGTGATTGTGTGGCGTGGGGCTCCTTGAGATCAAGTGTCCGCACTGCAAGAAAGACCAGACTCTTGAAGAGGCAGCTCATGACTATGTCATGTTTGGAAGAAAGGGAGTGTTCGGCTACCCCGACCACAGCTACCCGTCCCCTCACCACCACCACCAACATACATATGTATAGAACATGTACCTAGCAGAAATGAAATGCTTACTGCACAGTCGAGAGTACATGGTGGGCGCCCAGTTGTCCCTCTTCATGGTAGATACCTATCTGTCGCACCTTTTATTGTTGGCTGGGAAGTGCTAAAAGTGTATACTGTAATGTTTTGGCTGTAGTTATTGTTTGATCTTTTATCTTGAAAGTCCTTTGACAAATGAACACTGTAACCAGAGGTGATTGAGGCACTTGTTCTAGTGTGAGGAATAAAGAAAGAAGCCACGTGTGAAACTTGAGAGCAAGTGTTGTCTCGTTATTATTAGATTGAGCTATAGTACTTCTCGTATGTCGTGAGATCATAACATGGTGTCAGAGTGACTGTAGTATAACTACAGACTCACGGGGTAAGAAAAAAAAAACGCTCAAAAAGCCAATCGACATAGCCCGCTCCCACGAGTTACCAAAAGTGCAGCTAAATGCTATGGCTAGCGACAACCACGAGATTCACGTTATCCACGGCAAAACTGGAAAGCAAAGATCCACTGCGGGTGCTCATAGGTATACTGATAGCCCAAAGACCTCCCTAAAGATATGTAACAAATGTTGGGGGATACCACAGTAAAATAGCTGAATGCCCAGCAAAAGGTAAACAATACCTGGCGTGTCAGACCTTTTTTTTTCTCTGTCTTTTCTTACACCCGTTAGCCACACAATGAAATGGATGTAACTCGCTTATAAGCAAGCCAATATTCACAAAAAGATAATAAAACACGCGAGTTGTATTATAGTTTTTCCGTCCTGTATAACATCGTGAACAAAAGTCATGGGACTCTTGACGTCTCTTGAAAAGCATCTATCTTTGGTGTTGAGGTAACGAGGTGGTTTAAAAAGCTCCTCAGTGGCAGGTGGCGCGTGAGAATCGCCCGGATTTCCTAAAGGCGCTGGATGTTGTGGGGCTGTCCTGGTTGACACGCCTCTGAAACATTGCGTGGATATCAGGGACAGTGCCTCTGGATTGGCAAACTGGCGTTGGAGGGTGGTTTCCAACTACAGGGGAATCTCACTCCTCAGCCACCCCGGTAACGTCTATTCAGGGGCGGTGGAGTGGAAGCTCCATCGGGAAGTTGAATCTCAAATTCAAGAGGAGCAATGCCGTTTTCGTCCTGGCCGTGGAAAAGTGGACCAGCTCTACATCCACGGCAGGATCCTCAAGGGTGCATGGGAGTTCGCCCAGTCCACATGTGTTTTGTGGACTTGGCGAAGGCGTTCGACCATGTCCCTCGGGGAGTCCTGTGGGGGATTCTTCGGGATTATGGGGTACTGCAGTCACGTTTGAAAAATGTATGGGTGTGGTCAGTCATGCCCGCAGATAAAGTTACAGGTGTGATTTGGGATGGAATCTCAAGACCTTTAAATAACTTACTGAGCTGTTATACCCGAGTGTGTAATTGTTACCTCATACCATAATCATAATTTATTGACATTGAAGTGAGAGACATTTTTAAAGAGCGCAGAAAACATTGAATTTCTAAATTAAATATTCATATGATCAAATAATTTTATTTCATCATGATGTGTTATAATCTAACATAATTTACAGCGCTGTCTGTTGTCAATCCATTGATGAAAGCTAGCAGCAGATGATCTATCTCTTCCTAAAGCATGTAGAGGGGAAAAGTTTTCAACTTCAAGATAACGTGGTACCACGGGAGTAAATGACCATTCGCATTTAGATATATGGACAGACTGGTCTGTTAGAACTTAATCAAGTCAAAGTAAATGACAATCTCATATTTATTATAGTTAGGTACTGAAACATTACCCGTGTTATATCCCAGAATATCTTTAGCAATGCATGTTTAAAGCTGATTGATGCTCCCAAACTGTTTTTAAAGTTATGTTGCCTCCTATATTTAAAATAAATAATTTGATTTTTGTGCACTGTATTGTCTGCTTTCATCCTCGATCAGGCTCTGCCAAGGTGGAATTTTAACATTATACACCATCTCATCCTATACTTTCTACTTTGGCTTCAGACCAGACCTTTTTTACTCAAAAAAGAGAAAATCCCATCTAGTTTTTCTTCTATTATTCTCATACCCTGACATTCATTGAAGCAACAGCACTTATTTTTTTCATTTTTTTACTTTTACCATTATTATCGAGAGAAAACACAAGCAGCATGTCTCTCTTTGTTCTACGTTGCCCAGAGTGCTTGGGTAGACGGTGTTTGTAATTATGAGTGTACCCCTTTAAGAACCGAAGTCGGACTGAGTCAGGTAAACTATCATGAGACCGTGTGCTTCCGTGTTGGGGAAAAAAAAATGTCTATGTATTTCTACTCGTAACAAATTCTACGCACGTGATTCTTCGTGCTCGACTGTGCAGATTTGCGAATGCGATGGCACGCGAGCGCGATCGTCAAATCTGTGATTGGTACTGAACTCACTGATACAGGCTGTTCGGTCCCTGTACAACCAATGTTAAAGTTAGGTCGGCATTGCCAGCAATTAGTTGTACTCTGGGATTTCCAGTTTCATGTCAGTGGCATCAGCGATGGAATCATTTGTTTTGATATTTTTAAGAAAATGTTCTTAAAATAATAAATAAAAAATAATGTGCTAATGTGTCAGACCCAAGCACATATATTAAGAGCGGGCAAGAGGAATGGATTATACAAAAATATTGTAAAGTGTAAAGAATAAATTAACACTTATTACTCGTAATAAAAATCTGCAATACAATAATCCCTCATTGTTTGCAGTTAATGGGGACCAGAACCCCTTGCTAAATGTGGGGGAAAAAAAATGCAAAATAGACCCACACTCCCCACACACACACACACCACGGGAATTTTCATGCATGTGTATCTGGGTACCAGAATGATTAAAATATGTAAATTGTATTTATATTTTACGGATTTAAGATTTAAGATCACAACAGTACACATATTTACTGAAAACTTTAATTCTAAATAATAAAATATAATCTTTCCTGCACAGTCGCTTGACCGTGGTCGGGAAATTCAGGGGAGATGTCTTGGTGGTGGGAACAATAATGGTACAAACCACTGATTTGCTGCTCAGAAGGCTTTATTAGAGTTTTTCAGCACTTACAATCAATGTATCCTCTCTTAAACACTACTTTTCCCTACTTGCCCCCCCCCCCTTTCTCTCTCTCTCTCTCACACACACACACACACGAGGGGAAGGAGAGGTTCATAGAGGTTTTAAGTTCACTCAGCATCACCATTGCAACAAGATGATCGTAAACACGGTCCTTGTAGAAGTACACGTAGTCGATCCTTTCAAAAAAAAAAGGCTTTTTTCATCCATGTTAACGTTCACCAACCATCAATGGAAACTTTTTCTCCACATAAAGACGAGCAACACTATACAGAGGCACGTTTCTGAGGCTGTATATTTTTGAACATTTTTCGACCCATCCTATGCTGGCCAAAAAGCCTCGTCCTCAAGGGGGATAATCAGAATGCAGGGTCCAACAAAGAGAGAAGTGCCCTGTCCCGTAGCCCTGGAGGATATCCCAGTAGGTACAGCAGTGCCCGTGCCATTTACTGCAAAAAGTGGTTGATTCCTCCTGTTGGATCTCAAAAAGGATAAAAGTGCTCCCAAATAAGAGCCCATTCCTCCTGCTAGATCCCTAAAAGGACAAACATGCATGTGTAGCCACCACCCCTCGGTGGCATTCGCTGGGGCACAATGCTGAGGCATAATAAAAAAATTTTATCGCTTAAAAAAAAATAAAAATTAAAACAACACTAAGATACAGGACATATGCAAGCCGGTCATCAACGTGGATGATACAACATGCACAACAAGGAAATGGATGTGACAAGGGAAGTTAATGTGTGAGGCTTTGATGATGCGTGACAGATCAGCTCACGGGATCAAACCACTTGTGCTCTCATTGGTTGATGTTGCGCTGGGAAGCAATCAAATCACTGTTTTTCTGGCATGTGCATCCCAGAACTCACATATCATGTGTAAAATGTTTTTCTTATTAATCGACTGATCAGTATTGCAGAATGGCTTGTGTTCCATGTCAGAGGTTACACTGTGTTTACCAATATGTATTAGGACTTTTTTCTCGTGCTAAAATTTCAGATTCTTTATTTTAAAATGTCAAAATTGTCTGCTACAGCTCCTACCAGATGACCCTGATAAGAAACCGCAGGCCAAACAGCTACAGACCAGAGCAGACTACCTCATCAAGTTACTGAGCAAGGACCTTGCCAAAAGAGAAGCTCAGAAACAAGCAGGCACAGTATGTCTGACCTTTTGACTTGTCTGCATTAATTTTGGTTAATAATAATAATTTGATGAAAACATGCATTTGCATTTTTAGGCTAATTCTCGAAAGAGGAGGCCAAGAAGCAAAAAAAGAGATAATCTGAAGTCAACTCCAATAGATGAGATGAATAAGAGTGCATCGTCAGATCCTCCATCAGAGAAAAGGTCTGAGGATGAATTGGAAGAGGAAAAGGTACGTTGAAAATCAACTTTTATGTTTGACTGTAGTCAAAGTGCAAGTGTTTCAGTTAATATGGGGCTGTTAACTGTTTCAGGAGGAGGTGCCAGTGAAGGCTACAAGCAGACGAAGCAGAACAGACAGAGAGATATTGAAGGAAGAGACTCAGGAGGAGGAAGATGATGATGAGGAGGAGGAGGCGCAACAGGATGATGGCTCTTCATCCGGTGAGACGGAGAACAAAGAGGAAATAAAGAAAGAATGCAAACAGGAGAAAAAGGAAGACAGTTGGGACAGTAAAGAAACAAAGGAGCCAAAAGAGAAAAAAGAAATCAAGCCTTTGGAAGCGTTCGAGAAAAAAGAGGTCAGTGTTGAAAGGGTGAGCCAAATTGAATGCTTTTTCTTATTCCACACCCAGTGGTCCGAACAGATGGATGAATGGATATTGCAGGTGTAGGTGTAAAGGTTGTTTTTCTTCTTTTCAACAGACGGAAAGCAAAACCGAGGTCAGAGAACGGATAAAGAAAACATCCGATATTCCAGTCCATATAACAGCAACTGGAGAGAATATTCCAGTGTCTGAGGAGTCTGAAGAATTAGACCAGAAAACCTTTAGTGTGGTATGTTCAAACTTTCATGAAGCTAGACATGATGGTTTTAAAGTATAGTTTCAACATCATTCATTTTATATATATATATATATATATATATATATATATATATATATATATATATATATAAAATGAAATGTGCAATGCATCTGCAAGTTTTCACAGCGGTTCACGTTTTGCTCCAGCCCCACCTCAAAATTGAGTTTTTTTTTCTAAATTCTACACACAACATCTCATAATTATAACATGAAAAGAGTATTTTTGCAAATGTTTTATCCATCCATTTTCTTAACCGCTTATCCTCGCAAGGGGTGCGGGAGTGCTGGAGCCTATTACAGCTGTCATCAGGCAGTAGGCAGGGTACCCCCTATACTGGTTGCCAGAGAATTGCAGGGCACATAGAGACAGACAACAGTCACACTCAGAATGACACATTGGGGCAATTTAGAGTGTCCAATTAATGTTGTATATTTTTGGGATGTGGATGGAAACCGGAGGGCCTGGAGAAAACCCACGCAAGCACAAACTCCACACAGGCAGGGCCGGGGTTGAACCCGGGTCCTTAGAACTGTGAGGCCAATCATTTCCAGCTGGTCCACCGTGCTGCAGGCGAACTTTTTAATTTAAAAAAAAAAACAACAACTAAGAACTCATGTGTAAGTATTGACAGCCTTTACCACAAAGCTTAAAATTGAGCTCAGGTGCATCATAGTTCCACTGATCATCCTTTACCTGTGGTATATTCAGTTGATTGGACATGATTTCGGAAAGGAAAACACCATCTACCTTAGGTCTCACAGGTGGTAGCACATGTTACATCACAAACCAAGCATGAAGTTAAAGGAATTGTCTGTAGACCTCTAAGACAGAAATGTCTCAATGCCCAAATCTGGGAAAGGGTACAGAAAAAATTCTGCTGCTTTGAAAGGCTCCAATTAGCAGAGTGGCCTCAATCATCCATAAATAGAAGTTTTTGCTAGTGCTTGCCCTTCGTCTAAACTGAGGAATTGACCCCTGCGTACAGGGCACTTAGCCACGCCTCCTGAAGTGACATCACACCACGTGCGCTGACGTCAGACAAACAATTAGGAAAAATATTGGCGCAGCAAGAAAGGAATAGAGCGAAACTGTCCGATTTACCGGCTGATTTCTCACTCGCATTCTTAGCTAACAGTGAAATATCGTTGAAAAGCAGACAGCAGGGTTCAAGTATTTCAGCGAGGGGTATTTCAATGGTATTTACATGCATATCGACGGAGAACCATTGATATTAGCGCGAGATCTTTCCAGAGTCAGAGGAAGACCGAGAAGCCACATAATATAATATATTATAACCCAAAGACGAATTCGTCATTGACAGTTTCCTATTTTCGTGTTACATATCACACTTGTGTGCAGAATCTGTATATGTATCTGTATAGCCGTTTGTGAACCACCGTATGAAGGAAAAGAAGGCGAGGCTTGATTTACGAGTTGTTTCTCTCGTTTTCTTTGTGTAACGTCACGCGCTCCCCTCAATAATTATTCTTGAATTAGTGCCAAACCTACGCAAGTCCCGACCGAGTACGACAATCACTACTTTAGTGTCCTCAAACATCCTTCCTTCAGTCTTGGTGTCTTGGTGCACGTCGAAGGCTTTTAGGACTGCTAGTCCGGTTTAGGTTAGCTAATTAGCCGCAAACAATGGGACACGTTTGTGCAGTCAGATCATCGCAAAATATCGCTCAACACAGATCCAGTGTGACAATCATTCACACTTAGTTATGTTATGCAAGCGAAGAACTGCTAATTCATTTATATGAGACATGTATTGAAGATCAAATATTCGGCATACCTTCGTGCAAACAAACAAAGTCCGGTTTAGCTTCGCTCGGGAGCGGCGAACAGAGACGTTTGTGCAGTCAGATCATCGCAAAATATCGCTCAACACAGATCAAGTGCGTCAATCATTCACACTTAGCTATGTTATGCAAGCGAAGAACTGCTAATTCATTTATATGAGACATGTATTGAAAATCAAATTTAGGGTTTACCTTCGTGCAAACATATCTGTTCCGGTTGATGGATTCAGTTGATCATGCGGTCTTCCTCAAAGTTTTATCCATCAAAGACATTTTTCGTACTCTGTCTTCTGTTCCGGTTGATTTTAGATGGATTCAGTTGATGATGCGGTCTTGCACAAAGTTTGATCCATCAAAGACATTTTTTGTACTGGGTCTTCGGTTTTGGAAAGGGTACGAATTGAACTCCACCAACTAGCCTTTCAGGATACCTGTCGTCACTATTATAAAGTCCGTGACTACACCTCTTAACCATATCTATTGTTAAAGAACCCAAATATGCGATAAAACGCCAACAGAAGCTATACTGGACCATCCAGCCAGCGTTGTCTGAGATTTGAGTCTGAGATTATGCAGATCTCTGGCCTCTGATTGGTCAGTGACGCGGCTTGTGCAACATCCACGGACGGGTCAATTGGGGGCGAAGGGCCTTATTCAGGATGGTGACCAAGCACCTGTTAGTCCCTCTTGGATTTCCAGCAGTCCTCTGTGGGGAGAGGAATGCCTTCCCGAAGGACAACCATCTCTGCAGCCCTCCACCAATCATGTCTGTATGGTAGAGTGCCCAGACGGAAGCCATTCCTGATTAAAAGGCCACGGCATCCAAGCTGGAGTTTGCCAGAAGACACCTGAAGCACTCTCACACCATGAGAAAAAAAAAATGTCTGGTCTAATGAGACGATGGCTAATCTCTTGGGTATGAATGCTAGTCTTCATGTCTGGAGGAATCCAAAATTTACCTTCTTACAGAACGACGACCCTGCACAGATAGCCAAGAAAGCGAAATAGTGGCTTCAGGACAGCTCTGAATGACTTTAATCCGATCAAACATTAATGGAGATATCTGAAAATGACTGTACACAGATGTTTCCCATTCCATCTGATGGCGTTTGAGAGGTGATCCAAAAAGGAATAGGCAAAACTCCATACACTGTGCAAATTTCATTTTTTGTCTCACTCTCTGAAGTCAAATTAGACTAAACCTGTCCTGTTTTATGTCAATCGGGATCACCAAAATTATTTAATTTTGTGAAATGCCACAAGAAGAGAAATTCTTACAGAATTTTATATGATCAAACGTGTGATTTTTCCATTTATAGGCAGAATTCTTTTTAAATTGCATAGATTAAAAAAAAAATCAGTTCAGTTCAATCTGAAATATTCCGACCGTAACCCGTGCCAGAATCCACACTCGTTCATTTCCAACTTTTGCAAGCGAGGCAGAAAATTTGATAGATGTCTGTTGATTGATCAAATGTGTAACACATGTGGAACATCATTCAGCGTTCAACATACAATGGATATTCTGCAAAGAAGAATTCAGTTTTACACCTAGAAAAAAAATGAAGTAAAGTTGGAAGCGACAGTAGTTGGCTTGGTTTGGTTAGCAATGTATTTTTTTGTTTGACATTTTCTTGTAAGGTTGCAAAACCACAAAATTGTTCTTAAAAATGTTCTGATGGGAATGTAAATGCTGTAATCTGAATCTTTCATGAGGCATGTAGCTTCAATGGATAACACTGATGTGACCACAGTGCATACGTCTGATGCAATATACACGCTATGAAAGCACGCTTGCATGGCATGACGCAAATTTGAATTCAATTTATTTTTACTTCTAGTAGTTTCCTTAGATGAATTTGTATTTGAATTTGTAATTTTTTGGGGTAAAGGTATGCACCTAAATAATGAACGATCATATTGTGTACATTTTGAAAACGGAATAGCATTTATTTATAGATTTACTAGATATAATTAATTCATAATACAACTTATAAAACTTGCACTTTATAATTGATCATCCTTCGATCATCCTTGCGGTGTCCAGACCCCCAGCTATTTTTCAGTTTTTTTTTAATTCAGTCAAATCACTTACCTGTATTATTTTTTTCAAGGTCAAGTTTATGTTCACAAAAAGTACTGTCTTTAAGAACATAGGGAAGCCCAGATGATGAGGTCATGGCTTGGGGAGCTCCTGATAGGTTGACTGATAACGTGGGTTAATTGACATCACACCTGAAGATGTACCATATTTTCACGGCAATAAGGCGCAACTACAAGCCCTCAGTTCTCTCAAAAGCCGGCTGTCCCCGTTGTAATATGATGCGCCTTATATATGGTTCAACTTTGATTAATCATGGCTACCGTAGTCAGACGTTGTCGCTGAAGTAACAGTGGTAAGAACTGGAAAAGAGGAATTCCAATTCCAATATCACCATTTGTTTGTGACAACCCAAAATGGCTCCTTTCAAGAGACACTCTTACAAGACAGAGTTCAAAATTAAGTCAATCAGTCATGCAATAGGACATGGAAATCCTGCAGCAGCGAGAGAAATTCCACATTAATGAATCAATGGTGCAAAAGTGGAGGAAGCAAAAATGATGACCTGCACCAAATAAAGAAGACTAGACAGAGTTTTTTTGTGGAAGGTGACCCTAAACATTTGACCCAACTCATACAGTTCACGGAAATGCTACTCAATGAAGGAATGATATGTATGTAAACTTTTTACCTCTGAGAAAATAAAATAAAATTCTCTAAGAAATTATCTTGGTCATTATTGTGGCATTTAACAAAATTAAATAGGTTTGGTGATGCTAACTGACCTGAAACATTAGGTTTAGTCTGTTTTGACCTAAAACCGTGAGACAAAAAAAATGAAGTGTTTTTGCACAGTTTTTGTAAAGTTCTGACTTCAACTGTATGTACAGTACATGTGATAGCTTAGTTTTTAATTTTTCACATTGTCATTAATGAGTTTGTGTGAAGAAATTTAAGGGGTGCCTGTAGCATGTTGAAAAACATGAAGTGCTGTGAACACTTTCCTGATGCACTGCACGTTTTCTAAAAGTAAAGACAAAAAAAAAACAGCCAGCCAATCCAGTTACACTTTCTTGATATGTGACGTCATGTGACTAAGGAAGCGTAATTGCGATTGGCTGGCTATTCAGTTCTGACCTGAAGTAACCCTGACTGGTGCCAGAGATGGTGAATTTTAGACAGCGAATTGTAGCAACTATTGAAAATGTGATCACTTTAAATTTCAAATTCAAATCCTGTTTTCTGTGGCATTTCAAATTCAAATCCTGGTGGAACTTATTTACTCCCGTAGATTGCAACAGAAAATCAATCAATCAAAAGCCTTTATTGTTATATACTATAGATACTACTCCAAAAGATGGTTAAACCAATATAAATAAATATAGTAGAACAAAATTGTGCAGACAATGTCATCTGAAGAAGGTTACTGACTGTAAGGTAGTGGTATGGGAGAGAGTAGCTCGACAGCATAAGATTGTGGTGTGTAGGATGACTTTGGTGGTGGGGAGGAAGATTAAGAAGACAAAGGTAGAGCAGAGAACAATGTGATGGAAGCTGAGAAAGGAAGAATGTTGTGCACCCTTTCGGAAAGAGGTGAGACAGGCTCTCGATGAACAGGAGGAGCTCCCGGAAGACTGGACTACAGCCAAGGTGATCAGAGAGACAGGCAGGAGAGTACTTATGTCTTCTGGTCAGAAAGGGGAGAAGGAGACTTGGTGATAGAACCCCTGAATACAGGAAGTCTTACAAGGAAAGAGGTTAGCGAAGAAGAAGTGGGACACAGAGGACTGAAGAGAGGTGAAAGCGATACATTGAGATGCAACATAGGGCAAAGAAGACTGGATAAAGTTGGGCCGCACAGACTTTGAGGAAGGATGGGGAATAAGGTCTGGGCCTGCCTCTTTGTTAATCTTTTGTTGTTTGAAGATTTGTCTCACGTCCTGTTTGTGGATGGTCAACCAAGAACTCATAAAGGTGTTAAATGTGGTCGATAGTGTGGGGTGGGAAAGTGTCCTTTTCAAATCCACAGTAAAAGCTGTTCAGGTCTCCATCATACATCATTTCAGTCTCTCTGTCGCTCATTTTCATCTCGAGTTACTGCTAAAATTGTGCTGTTCTCATCTAACTGTCCATCCATCCATTTTCTACCGCTTTTCTGGGTCAGATCATGGGGGAAGTAACTTCAACAGGGATACCCAGAGTTCCCTTTCCCCAGCAACTTCTTCCAGCGCTTACGGAGGGATCCCAAGGCGTTCCCAAGCCAAGCTCGACACTGAGCTCCTCCCGAATGACCGAGCTTCTTACCCTATTTCTAAGGAAGAACCAGGACACCCTGCATCGGAAACTCATTTTGGCCACTTGTATCTGGGCTCTTGTTCTTTCGGTCACAACCCACAGCTCGTGTTCTTCCATCACTCGTGATCAAGACCACAAGATACTTGAACTCTCACTGGGGCAGGATCTCATTTCCAACCCGGAGAGGGCATGCCACCCTTTTCCAACTGAGGACCATGGACTCAGATTTGGAGGTGCTGATTGTCATCCCAACCGCTGGACACTCGGCTGCAAACTGTTCCAGTGAGCATTGGTTATCACGGCTTGATGAAGTCAGCAGAACGACAGTATCTGCAAAGAGCAGAGATGCGATACTGAGGCTACCAAACCGGACAGCCTATATGCCTCAGCTGCGCCTAGAAATTCTGTCCCTAAAAGTTATTAAAAAAAATCTGTCACAAAGGGCAGCCTTGGTGGACTCCAACTCTCACTAGAAACGAGTCCATTTATTGTCAGCAATGCGGACCAAACTCTTGACACCAGTCGCACAGGGACCGAACAACCCATATCCATGGGTTCGATACCCCATACTCACCCTCAAAGATCACGCCGAGGGTTTAGAGCTCGGTCACTGTTCCATGGCCAGGACAAAAAACACATTGCTCCTCCTGAATCTGGGATTCGACTTCCTGATGGACCCTCCTCTCCAGCACCCCTGAATAGACCTTACTTAGCCTGAGGAGTGTTATCCTCTTATAGTTAAAAAAGGGGGGACCACCACCCCAATCTGCCAATCTCGAGGCACTGTACCTGATGTCCAAGCGATGTTAAAGAGGCGTGTCAACCAGAACAGCCCCACAACATCCAGGGCCTTTAGGAACTCCGGGCGAATCTCATCCACCCCTGAGGCCCTGCCACTGAGGAGCTTTTTAACCACCTCTGTGCCAGTCTCAGAGAACCCAGACTCAGCTTCCTCATGGGAAGGCGTTTCGGTGGAATTGAGGTCTTCGAAGTATTCTCGCCGCAACATCCGAGTTGAGGTCAGCAGTGCTCCATCCTCGCTATACACAGTGTTGACGGTCCACTGCTTCCCCATCCTAAAACACTGGAAAGTGGACCAGAATTCTTACATCGCACCCGACCCCTATCTCCCCTCTCCAGGTGGTGAACCCATGGGAAGAGGGACCCATGTTACCCTTTCAGGTTGTGCCCGGCCAAGCCCCATGGGTGCAGGCCCGGCCACCAGGCGCTCGCCTACGAGCCCCAACTCCAGGCCTGGCTCTGGTGTGGGGTCCCGGTGCCCGCGTCCCAGCAGGGGAAACGGAGATTTAATTTTTGCACTCGTCATAGTGGTTTTGGAGTCATACTTTGTCTGGTCCCTCACCGAGGACCTTTTTGCCATGGGTTACCCTACCAGGGGCATGAAGCCCCAGACAACTTAGCTCCTAGGATAATCGGGACACACAAACACCTCCACCGCGTTAAGGTGACTGCTCTGGGAGGGGATATGCAACCATCCATCCTTTCGAAATATGTTGATTGTTGATTCACACTGCACCAGGCTTTTAAGATTTATTGGCAGAACTCAGAAAAGGAAGACCTTTGCATGCAGGCAATTTTTCTGAAAGCTTTTAAATGAATTAAAAATATATATTTGTGTTATTCTGCCCCCTGCTTCAAGGGCACCAAAAACTACAGCCGAGCTTGTCTTCAACACACGCTCGAAGTAGCTTTGCCTTGTCCTACGTGCAATTGACCTAGATTCTTCTACCTGTAGTTGAGGTACCATAATTTCTCATGTATAATGCCCCCTGAAGTATTATGCGCACCCACAAGGTTGACCGAAAAAAATCAGGAAAACCCTTCTACCAATGTATAATGCGCACCACCAATTTGCCGATATTACTTGTCCTGGTCCCTGTAACTGTCAGAACTGAATCGCTCAACCAACTAAAATTAAATGCTCAATGATGGCAACACATTTTATGAATACTGTTAACACATTTTTCAGTCTTAAAAATTTAAACTCTTTCAGATTGTTTATTCAACACTGCAATAAATATTTGTGCATAAAATGTTAGTGCAGTTTATCCACTACATTATACATCCTTGGGTAAGCCTTCAAAAGAAGCATTATGACTCATCCCGAATCTGAAAAAGATCCATAGTAGTTTTATTTGGTGCATCGCTGTGGAACTCATCATTGATGACTTGAAATATTTTTTTAATCCCAAGAGTTTGGGTTGCACAACGCAAAGCCCCCCCCCCCCCCCCCCCTTCCATTCGGCTGTAATCTGTACCATCTTTCACTGTCATGGTTCGCACGCGTCCCTAAAACTCCCTAAAACCCCCTAAATTTTCGAAGGTGCATTTAGGGGCTCCTAAAAGTACTTAAATTCCGCGAAAACCGGTCAAGCCCCTAAAAAGGCTTTAAATTATAAAAAATCAAAGGGAGGTCCTCGACCGCCAAAATTCTCCCGAAAAAAAAATTATCTTTTATTTAAAAAAAAATAGCGATCCGTCTGGCGTCTAAAACAGCCGGAAATTGTCAACGGAAGTCACCGTGTTGACAACGAGTCGCCATCTTGTCGTTGATATTCCATTGTTCGTTTACGTGAGTCGGCATTTCACTTCGTCTTTGTTACGTCTTTCATCGATCCAACTTGTATCATGGGGAAGTGCATTTTTCAAGATTCTTGGGTTGAAAGTAAGGAGTTTGGAAGCTGGGTGTGTCGAGATGCAAAAGATGGGCACATGTTTTTCTGCCATCTGTGCAAGCAGAGCTACCAGCTAGGAAAGATGGGCGTCAAAGCGCTGGAGTCGCACCGGAAAAAAAGGAGACACGCTGATTTGGCGAACATTCTCTCATCTTCCTTTGGTATCAATCTGTTTCTAAAATATAAAGATAGTGAAGCATCAACTTCAGGCAGTGGTACTAGCAGTGCATGCGCACCTACAGTTGTCCAGCCATCGACTTCAACCAGCCAGAAGTCAGGCTCTATGAACGTAGTTCAATACACGAAGGCGGACTCGTTAAAGGCAGAGATTGTGTGGACTTTAAAAGTGATCTGCAACCATTACAGTTACAAATCTTCTGAAAATAATTGTTTGCAGTCATGTTTCCAGACAGTGACATTGCTAAAAACTACCACTGTGGGGAAAGGAAGACTTCGTACCTGGCTACATTTGGCATCGCTGCCCACTTTTCATCTCTACTGCCTCAAAGCCAAAAAAGCCAGAATAGAGACTGACATATCAACGCTTATTGAGAAGGCTGACAGGCTGTTTGAGCAGGCAGAAGAAAAGAGGAAGCTGAGGTTTATCACAGAGCCCAATGCACTCAGAGGCAGAGCAAAGGACAAGAGAGCCTCTTTGGCACCTCTGCAGCAGCAAATAGAGGAGACACTGGGTCGGCTCAAAAAGCCAGAATAGGGGTGCTGAGACAGACATCAGTAGAAGACATTTGTGTATATAGTTGCAATTGTAGTTAGAATCAGTTTTTCTGTATACTGTTATGTGAAGACGTTGACAATGGTCATATCAATGAGAACTACCACAAGGGGCGACAGGTGATCACTGTCACAGGTACTGAGGTACTGGAACCTTTGAACCAGGAACAGCCGATGGCACCATTGGGTGAGTCTTTTTTCTTTACTCTTGATTTCCCACGATGGCCCTAAATTTTTCGCGTCGGCCCTAAATTTAATACCTGTATACGACTATACTATGTGATTTGTACTTTTTTCATCCATACCGAAATAAATGCGCTGTATTAACTTTTTACAAATATTTTTTGAAAAATTTGTGCAATATTTTGGAGAAATTACAGTCTTCTATGCACAATTGAGGTATATTATTCTTCTATGAAATGCACTGAAATTCTTCTACGCATTAGAGGGATCTGCCCATGCCCATACCAAAGTGCAATATAGGGAACGGCCACGTTTTAATTACTTCGTTCAAACAGGTTTTTGTTGTACTTTCAAACTTGTAGCCACTAGCGACAAAAAGAAAGTTTTAGCCACGTCGTTAACTATGCCTCAGGTTTCACAGAAACTGAAACAAGTAGTGGTTTGTCGTCCGGAAGATATGGTAGGTCAAAAGGCTATTTCCTCTTAATACTGACCAAAGAGTCTGAATATTTATGCCTGTGATATTTCAGTTTTTCTTTTTGAATAAAACAGGAGAATTCATTTTTTTTACTGTGAATATGGGATGATGTGTGTACATTGAGTGGGGAAAAAAAATTAATGATTTGAGCAAGTAGCTGCAATACTGACGACTTTTTGTACCCACTGTACATAGTGTACAGTGTACACAAAATCAAGGCATGAACTTAATAATTGTTGGAATATCAGTACTAAGTATATTTTTTAATAGTTTTGAAATTGATTTATTCTTTGAAAAATTTTTGTCCAATTTTAATGCCTTGCTTTAGTGGGGTCACCAGAGTCATGAGTGCAATTGTCAAATTCCTTAAATGGTCTCAACTAATACAGTATCAAAATGCTAAATATGAAATAATCACTAAAGCTTAACATTTAATATAATGAATAAACAACGCCAGTTCAGCTTCTAATAGGGCCACCACAACTTGGTTTACCTATTGGCCCACCACTCAAAAAGGATTTTCAGATCCAGCTTTGTTGTTTGATAAATCTTGTGCAGATATAATTTAAAAAAAATGGTTGCCTTCAGTATAGAATATTGTACACCTCCAAGTTCCCAAGTTTTCATTTTTTATCATTGCATATAAACACAACAAAATTGGACATGCCCCCTTCCACATAAAAACCCCAATATTCAATCATCATCAACCATTGCAAACACACAGAATACCACGTTTAAAGTGCCACTAACACCAAAAATCACATTTTAAAATAGGTATCGTTATCAAAATTAAAAATAATATTAATCACTTTGATGATAATACCAGTCGGAAAAAGTGTTTTATTAAAGTGCAAAGTTGCGTAAATCTGACTGGACACAATGCTCATCCCGGTGGCAGCCATATTCCCAGTAATAATATCAGCAAGTTATTCCAGCGTCTTAAGTTTTTTTTTCTAGAAGTGGTACCTGATTTAGATTCATTTGGTCTGTGAATTTTGATGGGATATTAATGTCTAACTATTAGGGTAATCTGGGATTTGACTTTCAGGAGTCCATGAGTTTGCTGTTATTGGGAGTATTGTTGACTTTGTCCAGTTGAGTCTTTTTGTGAAAATGTTTTAATTAGACTGAAAACTCCCTATCAGCAAGTTATTCCAGCGTCTTAAGTTTTTTTCTAGAAGTGGTACCTGATTTAGATTCATTTGGTCTGTGAATTTTGATGGGATATTAATGTCTAAATATTAGGGTAATCTGGGATTTGACTTTCAGGAGTCCATGAGTTTGCTGTTATTGGGAGTATTGTTGACTTTGTCCAGTTGAGTCTTTTTGTGAAAATGTTTTAATTAGACTGAAAACTCCCTATCAGCAAGTTATTCCAGCGTCTTAACTTTTTTTTCTAGAAGTGGTACCTGATTTAGATTCATTTGGTCTGTGAATTTTGATGGAATATTAATGTCTAAATATTAGGGTAATCTGGGATTTGACCTTCAGGAGACCATGAGTTTGCTGTTATTGGGAGTATTGTTGACTTTGTCCAGTTGAGTCTTTTTGTGAAAATGTTTTAATTAGACTGAAAACTCCCAAAAAACTATGCTTGGGTTCCTGTAAGTAAAGAAGAATATCTCCATGTAGATTCATTTCGTGTTCTGTCATTAGTGAAGAGATGCGTTTAATATTAATAATAATATAAAAATAATAATTATAGCAAGATGTTCGAAGAATATTGCAGATAGAATTGGTGAGAGTGGACATCCTTGTCTGGTTCCTCTTTGTAATGTAAAGCTTTGTGAAATCTTATTTGTGGTGACTGTCGGTGGCTAACAAATTTAACAAAAGCGCATGTGGAAAAACAAGTTTGAAGCGTACACCGGTACATCCGTGGTCTTAACTTTTTTGGGGCAAGTCCACCTTTTTGCTTATTAACTTGGAGGGGGCTAGCACTGAAAATTGTAAAAGCGTTGTCGCTGAAAACTGGAAATGGGGGATTGTAAAACTGTCAGGGGTGGCCAAAACAATCCGCACCCTGCCCCCGTCATGACGCCACGCCCCCCAGTTTGAAAACCACTCGTATACATTAACAAATGTGTAAAGCTTGATAAATGCTGTAGCATGTATAATTATATATCAGCCTTCTAGATCTGATACTGTACTAGTTATTGTAAAAAGTTATGGTCTAATATTGAGACTCCTCTGTCTACAATTGACCCCTCTGTGGATGTTGCGCAATCCGCGTCACTGACCAATCAGAGGCCAGAGATCTGCATAATCTCGGACTCAAAGAGTTTAGCCATCGTCTCATTAGACCAGACATTTTTTTTTCTCATGGTGTGAGAGTCCTTCAGGTGTCTTCTGGCAAACTCCAGCTTGGATGCCGTGGCCTTTTAATCAAGAATGCGAGTGAGAAATCAGCCGGTAAACAGTTTTGCTCCATTCCTTTCTTGCTGCGGCGATATTTTTCCTAATTGTTTGTCTGACGTCAGCGCACGTGGCGTGACGTCACGTCAGGAGGCGTGGTTAAGTGCCCTGTACGGAGGGGTCAATTATGAAGGGCCGAGAAAACCTGAGTGAAATTTGGGAATGAGGCATTTTTCTTCTGGTTGTGTAAGATGTGTTTCTTGCAATAGAGGTCTATTTTAAATGTAGTGATATAATCTAGAATCTTAATTGTTTTTGCCCGTGCACGAATGCCATTGATATTCTAAGACATGAATGTTCAGTGTGACACAAAATCTGTGTGTCATTTTAAAAAGAATTGGACCATGCATTCTTTGTTTTTCCTTTTTTGATTATTTTTATGGGGTTTTTTTTTTTTGGTGTCTGGTTGACAAATGTTCTTAAAGGCAGTGGTTGTTATATTTATATACTCCAAATTTCAGGGCACATTGATGGGTAACATACAAACAATGAAGTTAGAAAACAGTGACATACAGTGGGATAATATTGTGTGTGGTGGTTTGTGGTGTGCAAAGAGAATTTTAACAGAGTTGTGTGTTGGGTGTACGTGGAATCAAGGAGGGCAGAGTGATTAGATTGGGGATTCATGCTGGTGGCATGGGTGATTCCGATTTTATCAAAGTAAAATAGAAAAGAATTAAACAAAATATCATACAATTTTAACCATTCATAACAGCAACAAATCAAAAGAAGTTGTTGCCTTAAAGAGCCAGGGTGTGATGTTGGTTACTGTTTAAAAAATTATCTGAAAATATCAGTTATCCAATCAGTTGTTTGAAAAAGAATCAATAGTTACCATTCTCATTTTGAATGTTTCAGTGTAAAGAAAGGATGCGGCCTGTGAAAGCCGCCCTGAAACAGCTGGACCGGCCGGAGAAGGGACTTTCTGAGCGAGAGCAGCTCGAGCATACCAGGCAATGTCTCATCAAGATTGGAGACCACATCACTGAGTGTCTGAAGGAATATTCCAATCCTGACCTCATTAAGCAGTGGAGAAAGTAAGCATGCTTTTTTCTCTGTTACAAGTCTTCAAGAAGTTGCAACCAATCCTGCCAGACACTGAATACAAATTTGGCCTCTCTCTAAACTAATCAATATAAAGGAAATAATTTTATTATACCCCTCCTGGAAGCCACCACCATATCGTAGTGGAGGGGTTTGTGTTTCCCAATGATCCTACTAACTACATTGTCTGGCGCTTCACGCCCCTGGGAAGATCACCCATGGCAAACAGGTCCTTGGCAAGGGACCAGTCAAAGCATGACTAAAAGATGAAAATAATTGCAAAAATCATCAAAAATACAAGTGGTTTGAGGTTTCCCTTGACCGGATGCGGGCCACCAGGGCCCCCCTATGGAGCTAGGTCTTGAGATGAAGCTCGAAGGCCACCTGTTGGATGGGGGCTGGCCCACACAGCCGCACAAAGGTAAACGTGGGTCCCACTTTCCATGAGCTCACTACCTATAGAGGGGGGTATAGGGCTCAGGTGCAGTGCGAGCTGGACGGTGGCCGATGGCAGGGACCTCGGCAATCTGATCCCCAGGTACAGAAGCTGTTTCTGGGTACATGGAATGTCACCTCTCTTGCACGAAAGGACGCTAAGTTGGTGTGTGAGATGAAGAAGTTCCGACTAGATAGTCAGGCTCTCCTCCTCACACTGTTTAGGCTGTGGCACCAGTCCTCTTGAATGAAGGTGGAATCTGTTTGACACTGCAGTCGCCCACGATGAGGGGTGCTGAAATGGTGTGTGTACTTATTGCCCATTTGGCTCAATTCCTATACGTTGAGATTCACGCTAGTGGAATGAGAGGGTAGCCTCCCTCTGCCTTCGGGTTGAGGGGACGGATTCTGGATTTTTTTGTGCCTATGCACCAAACAGAATTTTAGAGTATCCACCCTTTTTGGAGTCCTTTAGACGGGGTGCTAGAGAGCATTCTCGCTGCTGTGGGACTTCAACGCTCACATTGGCAATGATAGTAAGACCCGGAAGAGTGTGATTGGGAGGAACACCCTCTCGTCCCCCCCCTCCAATCAGAACCCAAGTGGTGTTCTGTTCTGTGCTCATCACAGATTGTCCTTAACAAACACCGTGTTAAAGCATAAGTGTCCCACATGTGCACTTGGCACCAGGACACCCTTGGTCTCAGTTCAATGATCGACGATGTGGTCATGTCATCATATTTACGACCACATCTTGGTCACTCAATTGAAGAAAGAGGCAGAGCTGTCAACGAATCACCACCTGACGGTAAGTTGGCCCTGATGGTGAGGGAAGATGCCAGTCCAACATGGCAGGCACAAACATATTGTGAGGGTTTGCTGGGAAAGTTTTGCAGATTCCCCAGTCAGAAGGAGTTTCAACTCCCACCTCTGACAGAACTTTGCTCATGTTCTCGGGTTGGCGGGGGACATGTTCCGCGCCTCCATTGCAGAGGTGGTGACTGACCAAAGCTGTGACCATATGGTGGTCGGTGCAGTCACTCACATTTGCAAAATGTACGGGTGTGGTTAGTCATGCTTGCAGATATAGTTACAGGTGTGGTCCACCAGTCATGCCCGCAGATAAAGTTTAGGGTGTGATTAGGGATGGAATCGCAAGACCTTAAAATAACTTATTGGATTAATATAACATAACTGTAAATTGGAAATAAAATATCAAATAAACAACTAAAATAGAAAACAAAAATTTCAAACTCAGAAATTTTAATTTTCAATTTCAACGGATATTAGTAGAACATGATAAACGGTATTTATAATTTATCATCAATAAAAATTATTCATCTGACAAACTTTATCTGAAGAATAGTTAAATGCACTGCCCTGTCAAGGATTAAACACGACCGGTCGATACCAGCAATCTTTTGAAAATCCAGAAATTTAGTTTAACATAATTGCCGTTAGTGGCAACAAGCTTGCGATATATTGTAACAAACATTCCTGTCTGCAATCGTGATGTAATATCTAGTGCAATTTACGGCGGTATCTCTTGTCAATCCATTGATGAAAGCTAGCAGTAGATGATGTATATCTTCCTAAAGCATGTAGAGTCAAGTCAAAGTAAATCACAATCTCATATTTATAGTTAGATACTGAAACATTACTTGTTTTATAGCTCAGAAATGTTTTCAGTGTAACTGAATTTCCTTTGACATGGCTCATGATGTTGATGACTTTCAACGTAAATGCGCTCGCTGCCCGTGATGAAGCTCTGAACATGCATAACTCAGTGCCCTGGCTAGCCTTTTTTCACCATTAGGCTTTTTTTTTTTTTTTTTTTTTTTTTGCCAAAATAAATTTTCATTAGCCACTTTTTGTATAATCATAGCCAAAAAATTACCAACCACATGCCGGTCAAACTGCGGTCTACTAACATGATAATAATCTTTCTTGTTCTTCAGGTTACAAGCATGCAAATAATTTTCAGACGTAAATGTGATACAAGGAATTATATTTTTATTGGTAACTGAATCTAATAAACATTTAGAATGACAGATGTGTCATTAAAAATAAGTTTCTCAATCCTCTTCTGTATTCCCGACTATAGAAAATAACATCATTGTTCAAGTTAAGTTTTTGCATGATTCCTGCCATAAAGATTCTCCTCTTTTTACTGCTCACCCATTTACAGAAACTTTTATCAAAATCAAACAACTCTTCTTCAGGTGGTTCAATTTTAACGATTAGCATTTACACTTTCTGTTTTGAGACAGTTCCTTAAGGACGTCTTTACAACGTTATGCCTGCTGAAGCCATGTTGTACATCAACTACGTCTTTGTAGTTGCAGCAAACTTGTGATCAGCTGTTTGCTGATGCTTCACGAAGTCATCCACCTTTGGCGCCACCGATGATTTTCAAAACATTTTTTTCTTCCACTGTCAATACACCATTGGCAGAAAAAAATTTGAGCCACTTATATTCAGTAAACCATTCCTGGCATATCTTTTGCCTCTGCCCTGCACGGGGAGTAGATTTTCGGACAGCAGAGAAAAGTGTGTTGGGGGTCTTTCCCGCGTAACGGGCATCTGTCAAAGTTGGCAGCTGTTAAGCTGCACTTATATCACTGCCATCTTTTGTTTTTCGGAAGACAATCCCAAAGGTTTATAAATTTTCTGTAGCATGAACCAATGGCGATAAAGCGTGGGTTTGACGCGGAACCAAGATGAGGTTGTCTCCGATGTAAACAATTATTCGCTCAACTTCCGGTAGAGCTTGCAACGAAACTTTTGTCACGCTGAAGTCAGGAATCAAATATGAATTGTTGTAATATACATAAAACTCTATAACCGTAAAGAATCATATGCTAGGATAAACAGCCAATTTACACATTCGCCAATTTTTTTTGCCATTTTAAACCTTTACTCGCCAGACTCAGTGTGTGTTTGCATATGGTGAATTGGCGACTGGATAGCGAGGGCCCTGTAACTTCCTAACATGCTCAGTACGGTTAACTTGCATGTCCTGTTTCTGGGTGAATACTGATTGTTTCGGAGCAGGCTTGTTTAGTGAACAAAGTTTATCAAGTAAACATGTAAATTAAAGGTCAAGTAACAGTCTAAAATAGATAATGAAATGAAGAATACATATAACATTATTCACTTTAGTGTCTACACGAAAAAATAAATATGAGCGGAGAGCGCATCATCCGTGTGCAAAGTAGCAGAAGTGTCATTCGGCATCCAAGTGGTCGCCAATTTGGCTGCATCTCCTGTCCATGACGTCACCCCGGACAGTCGCCATTGAAAACACGCTGTGGCCCCTACTGTGGGAGACAAGCACGACCATTCTGACACAGAAGCTCTTTTCGAGAACATCTCACAACCGAGTGAAGTGAGTGGGCCAATATTAGCCCATTGTTTCAAACTATATTTAGATGATATGCGGATCATGGTCAAACCACCTCCCCGCCCGATCCACCTCCACGTGGCGGTGATAAAAGCAACGGCGCCCACCAGCAACGACGACGCTACGGCTAAACCGCCTCCCCGTCCAATCTACTTCCGCGCCGGCGATGAGACACTGTGGCCCAGCCGCAACGAGCCACCCCGGCCAACATGACCGGGAAGGCCGAGCCTGCCGGCAAGCCCCCTGGGAAGGATGAGATCTGCCCGGAGTTCTGAAAGGCTCTGGATGTTGTGGGGTTGTCCTGGTTGACACGCCTCCACAACATTGCGTGAACATATCGGACCGTGCCTCAGGATTGTCAGACTGGCGTGGTGGTAATAGAAAGGGTACTGAGGAGTGTGTTCCAACAACAGGGGCATCACACTCCTCAGCCTGCCCGGTAATTTCTATTCAGGATTGTTGGAGAGGAGCGTCCACCGAGAAGTTGAATCTCAGATTCAGGAGGAGCAGTGTGGTTTTCGTCATGGCCATGGAAGAATTGACCAGCTCTACACAGCTCTACGGCAGTCTGCTCCAAGGTGGATGGGATTTCGCCCAAGCAATCTACATGTTTTGTGAACTTGGAGAACCACCCAAACCTAATGGCCCCATACTTGTTGAATCAAGAAATCACTTAAATAGAATCTGTTTTAGAACGTGAAATAGGCTACAAGGGCTCCAGAAGCAATGCATAATGCCACAACCTAAAGAAATTCAAGAAAAAAAAAAACTAAAAAAAGTGATTGAAATCTATCAGTCTGGAACAGGTTTTAAGCCATTTCCAAGGCTTTTGGCCTCCAGCATACCACGGTCACTGCCATTACTAACCCTAATTACAAACGACGAGCCCCCCTAGTAGACAATAGTGGTCTAGCCGACGAACTGAACAGCTTTGACTTCAGATTTTAAAAGAACACTTTCACTCAACACACCCAGCAATTCGCACCACCGTCCAGTTCAACATCTCCAGCTCCACTAGTGGAATGAAATGGTAGCCTCCCTCCGCCTTTGGGTTGGGGGAATGGATTCTGACTGTTTTTGTGCCGATGCACCAAACAGAATTTTAAGTATCCTCCCTCTTTGTAGCTCTTAGAGGGGGAGCCAGAGAGCACTCCCGCTGCTGGGGGACTTCAATGCCCAAGTGAGCACTGACAGTGAGATCTGGAAAGGAGTGATTGGGAAGAACAGCCCCCCCAATTAGAACCCAAATGGTGTTCTGTGACTGGACCTGTGTGTGCATCATGGATTGCCCATAACGAACACCATGTTGATGCATGAGGGTGTCTACATGGGCATTTGCTACCAGGACAACCTAAGTTACAGTTAGGACTTTGTGGACTTTTTATGGACTTTGTGGTCGTGTCATCAAACTGGAGGCCACATGTCTTGGATTCTCGGGTGAAGAGAGGAGGGGAGCTGGTAAATGATCACCACCTGGTTGTGAGTTGGCTCCTATAGTGGGGGAAGATACAAGTCTGCCGTGGCAGGCCCAAACGTATTGTGAGGGTCTGCTGGGAACGGCTGGCAGATTCCCTTGTCAAAAGGAATTTCAACTCCCCCGTCTGAAAGACTTTTGCTAATGTTTTGGGGGAGGCAGGGGACATAGACTCCGAGTGGATGATGTTTCGCCCCTCCATTGCTGAGGTGGGCAACCAGAGCTGTGGTCTTGGCGGCAACCCCCGAACACATTGGTGAACACTGACATTGAGGGATGCCGTCAAGCTGAAGGAGTCCTATCGGGCCTCTTTGACCTCTGGGACTCCTGAAGCAGGTGATAGGTCCCGGCTGGCCAGTTACCAAAAACCTGGTCGTAGGAGGAGTTTGGTAAGGCCATGGACAATGATTTTAACACGGCTTTGAGGAAATTCTGGTCCGCTGTTCGGCGTCTCAGGAGGGGAAATTAGTGCACCATCAACGCTGTATAGTGAGAATGGGGTCCTGCTGACCTCGACTCAGGACGATGTGAGTTGGTGGGGAGAATACTTCGAAGATCTCCTTAATTCCACCGACATGCCTTTCCATGAGGAAGCAGAGTCCGTGTTCTCTGAGGCGGGCTTTCATATCTCTGAGATTGAGGACACCGAGGTGGTTAAAAAGTTCATTGGTGGCAGGGCACTGGGGGTGGATTACATTCTCTGGGAGTTCCTAAAGGCTCTGGATTTTGTGGGGCTGTCACGGTTGACAAGCCTCTGCAACATCGTATGGACATTGGGGACAGTGCCTCTAGTGAACTGGGGGGATGGTCTTCCTTTTTAAGAAGGGTGACCGGAGGATATGTTCCAACTACACACATCACACTCCTCACACTCCCTGGGAAGGCCTATTTGGAGGTGCTGGAGAGGAGGTTCCGTTGGGGAGTCAAATTTTAGATTCAGCAGGAGCAATGTGGTTTCCTGGCCGTGGAACAAAGGACCATCTCTAAACCATCGGGAGGATCCTCGAGGGTGCATGGGCGTTCGCCCAACCAGTCTACATGTGTTTGGTGGACTTGGAGGAGGCGTACAGCTGTGCATCTCGGGAAGTCCTGTGGGAGGTCCTTTGGGAGTGTGCGCGACCAGACCCCCTGATACGGTTGTTCGGTCTCTGTACGACCGGTGTCAGAGTTTGGTCAGGATTGCCGGCACTAAGACGGACTAATTTCCATTGTCAAGCTGCTGCTCCTCCAAATTGAGAAGAACCGGATGAGGTGCCTCCCAGACGCCTCTCTGGTGAGGTGTTAAGGGCATGTCCCACCAGAAACAGACCCCGTGGACGACCCAAGACACGCTGGAGAAACTACATCTCTCAGCTTTCCTGGGAGCGCCTCAGGATCCTTCCGAAAGAGCTGGATGAAGTTGCTCGGGAAAGGGAAGTCTGGGCATCCCTGCTAATTGAACTGCCTCCTTGGCCTGGAAAAGTGGTAGAAGATGGATGGATGGATTAAATACAGTATGAACTTTTGAAAATTTGCTTTTGGCAGTCGGGAAATCTGCATTTGGAAAAATTGCTAGCAGGAGAAGGCTTCAATGACCTGACGCAGGATAACCTTACTGAAGTCATGGAGACTCATTCAAAAAGTGTTTAAGTAACATTGTAATTACATCACTGGAGGGGTAGTTTCAGGCTTAACTCGAACTTTTTTCTACTATTAAGACATGCAGTATTTTCTTTACCTTTTATTCTTGTAAATATAAGTGGCAGTTAATTTGCCCAGATAAATTTGGTGAAATATTGTATTAGGTGGCACAGCGGCCACTTACGCCTCTCAGTTTTGAGAGTTGAAAATCTCACCTCTTTTGAGTGGAGTTTGCCTGAGTTTTTTCTGGGTCCTCTGGTTTCTTCCCATATCCCCAAAACATGGCTGTTTAGATGTGGCCTGTGATTGGCTGGCGACCAGTTCTGTGTACACCGCCTCTCGCCCAGAGTCAGCTGGGATAGGCTCTAGCTCACCTGTGACCCTAATGAGGTTAAGCAGCTTGGAAAATGAATGGATGAACACCGTTTTAATTTTCTGCACTGGTTGACTTTGGTGATGCACCGAAAATGACTTAGTGGAAATTACAAAAAACTGATTCTACCCATTGATGGGCTTGTCTTTGATAAATAGGTCACTGAATATTATTTTGCATTTCTCTTACAGAAAATAATCATACAATAATTACTGTGTAACGGAAAACAATAATAATTGCACCAAATTAACAAAATCTCTTTCCACAGAACACTTAGCTGCCTAACATGGTGTGTGGTGTAAAATACATGTACGGAACAATGCATGCTCAAATGCAGCACTACGAGGGAATGACTCACTCTGTCTGCTTTGTACTGCTTGGGATCGTTCTGTTTATCTTCATCACCAATGTAGAGGAGTTTTGATGATGATAAGTAAGCAAACCCATCTGTTATGAGGACCGTTTGGCTCCCTGACAACCATTTTAGAAATTAGGTCATTGTTAGGAGAAGACAAGCAGAGAACGGTGATTGAATTTCTTTTCGTTTTCAAAAGGTTGCCACATGTACATAGGAAAGTTGCAATTGACTACAGTACAATCAAAAAGTGGGTTTCCTAAATCAAAGGTGAAAGAACAAGAACCTTCTTTGATTGACAGACATAATTAGCAACAGAGCTTGTAAAGTCATCAGTTCCTTTGGCTAGGTTCCTATTTGATTCAATGTATTTATTTCAGTGCTACAGCATTGATTTAGTAAGTAGACATACACAAATAATAGCGTAAGCGTGAATTTTGACAATTTTGACATAAATGTGCCCGATTGCACATGGAGTCCAAAAGTAAATCATGACAGCTGTGTATAAACACTGAAAAGGTAGAATTTGTGTAAACGTAATTTATTTCCTATTTGAAGTTCTGAAATAAAAAAATAAAATGTTTAATAATGTATTTGTACATGTGGGGTAAAAAAGTAAACTGACAGCACTGTATTGAAAAGTAAAGTGCATGCTTAGTCGGTGGAAATAGACAGACAATACAAGTAAACACAAAATGTAGTTTTTGTCAAGTGAAAAATAAATCCAAACCTACATTGGGCCATTTGTGAAAAACCGATTGCCCCCTAAACCTAATCACTACTTGGAGGAGCAACAACTGCAATCAAGCCTTTGCGATAACTTCCAATAAGTCTCATACAGCACTGGGGAGGAATTTTGGGCCTATCATATTTTCAGAATTGTTGTAATTCACCCACATAGGAGTGTTTTTGTGGTTGAACTGCTTTTTTTAAGCTCATGCCATTGTTTTAATAGGATTCAGGTGTCAGGACTTTGACTAAGCTCCTCCAAAGTCTTCATTTTGGTTTTCTTCAGCCATTCAGAGGTGGACTTGGTTTTGCGTTTTGGATCATTGTTCTACTGTAGAACTCAGTGCTGTAAGAGTGTTATTGATTTGTTTGTATTTTATATGTGCATTGTGATAATACCAAATAATTTTTTCCCTCATTAAACCGAATTCAGACATTTATTGACTTGACAAGCTTGGCCCTTACTCCCCTTGTGGCTTCTCCGGAGGGCTCTTGTTTGCAGAACATTCGTTACTAATTCCTACTCAAATGGAATGAAGTGATGGTTGCATACAGTGCTTTGTGAACGTATTCGGTTCCCTTGAACCTTTCAACTTTTCGCCACATTTCAGGCTTCAAACAAAGATACAAAATTAAATTGTCATTGTCAAGAATCAACAAGTGGGACACAATCGTGAAGTGGAATGAAATTTATTGGATATTTCATACTTTTTTAACAAATAAACTGAAAAGTGGGGCGTGCAATATTATTCAGCCCCTTTACTTTGAGTGCAGCAAACTCATTCCAGAAGTTCAATGAGGATATCTGAATGATCCAATGTTGACTGATGACGATAAATAGAATCCACCTGTGTGTAATCAAGTCTCCGTATAAGTGTACCTGCTCTGTGACTGTCTCAGGGTTCTGTTTAAAGTGCAGAGAGCATCATGAAGACCAAGGAACATACTAGGCAGGTCCGAGACATTGTTGTGGAGAAGTTTAAAGCCGAATTTGGATACAAAAAGATTTTCCAAGCTTTAAACATCTCAAGGAGCACTGTGCAAGCAATCATACGAGTATTGAAATGGAAGGAGTATCAGACCACTGCAAATCTACCAAGACCCACCCGTCCCGCTAAACTTTCACCTCGAACAGGAAGAAGACTGATCACAGATGCAGCCAAGAGGCCCATGATCACTCTGGATGAACTGCAGAGATCTACAGCTGAGGTGGGAGAGCCTCTCCATAGGACAACAATAAGTCATACACTACAAATCTGGCCTTTATGGAAGAGTGGCAAGAAGAAAGCCATTTCTCAAAGATATCCATACAAAATCACATTTAAAGTTTGCCACAAGCCACCTGGGAGACACCGAACATGTGGAAGAAGGTGCTCTAGTCAGATGAAATCAGAATCAAACTTTTTGGCCACAATGCAAAATGATGTTTGGCATAAAAGCAACCCAGCTCATCACCCTGAACGCACTACTCCCGCTGTCAAACATGGTGGTGGCAGCCTCATGTTTTGGGCCTGCTTTTCTTCAGCAGAGACAGGGAAGATGGTTAAAATTGATGGGAACATGAATGGACCGAAATACAGAACCATTCTGGAAGAAAACCTGTTGTAGTCTGCAAAAGACCAGAGACCGGGACGGATATTTATCTTCCAACAGGACAAAGATCCAAAACATAAAGCCAAATCTACAATGGAATGGTTCACAAATAAACGTATCCAGGTGTCAGAATCGCTAAGTCAAAGTCCAGACCTGAATCCAATCGAGAATCTGTGCACAGAGCTGAAGACTGCTATTCACAAATCCTCTCCATCCAACCTCACTGAGCTCGAGCTGTTTTGCAAGGAAGAATGGGCAAGAATTTCAGTCTCTTAATGTGCAAAACTGATAGAGACATACTCCAAGCGACTTGCAGCTGTAATTGCAGCAAAAGGTGGCGCTCAATGTAAGGGGGCCGAATAATATTGCAAAATTTCGTTCCACCTCACGATTGTGCCCCACTTGTTTTTGGTTCTTGACATAAAATCTTCATTTTATATCTTTATGTTTGAAGCCTGAAATGTGGTGTTAGGTTGAAAAATTCATGGGAGCCGAATACTTTCACAAAGCACTTAACTCGGTGTCCTGTCTCGGGACGGCAACTTTTGATATCTTCTTGTGTTCCTATTGCATATTGTTGTTGATTCTTCCTTGTGTTCTGGATACACAGAGGCATCCAAAATTACCCCAAACATCAGATTTAAAAGAAGTTGCTCGCTTCACAGTACTGCTGTTGCGACTGCTTACTTTACTTCCCATTTTGCTGTTTGTTGAGTACAGCTTTGGTTCATACAATGTGAATAACACAAAGCTCCTCTCACTGGCCAGTAAGTTAATCGATTTGAAAGTAATCAATATTGAAATGGGGAGGAAGTATTGTAATGGATTGAATCAATATTTTTACCCACCCGTAACCATAACTCATCCCTCTCCCATACTCATCAAATCGGGCACTATTAGATTAGCACATTTTTGGAACTTTAACATAATGAGTTAGGGATCAGAGCTTTTCTGATGACAAGTTTAAGGAGCCGTTTTCAAGGAATAAAATCGTTAAAAGCACAGCCTACTTATTTTTATGAGGCTGGCATATCTTTCCATGACCTTTGTTTTCTTTATTAATAGACAGTCGGTGTTGAGAAGAACGAAGATTACTGTATATTAAAAAGTAGCAATAAAATCCCCACTTTTCGGCCTATGCCACAGGTGTCAAACTCAGGGCCCGGGGGCCTGATTCTGCCCACCACATGATTTATGTGGCCCGCGGAGCCAAAACTAGTGGCTAGTTTTTATGATTCTTGCAAAATCTGTACCAAAATTTCAAAATGTCATTATCATAAATGAAGTTGAGATATTACAAGTATTTTTGTCACCAATTAAAAAGCACATTGCCCTTGATTTCTGATTCTAAAACTAGTTCATAAATTGATTATTATTATTAAATGTGATGAGATGATTAAATATTTTTGTTTGACAGTCACAACAGCCCTCTGAGGGAAGCTGGAACTATAATGCGGCCCGCAAGAAAAATGAGTTTGACACCCCTGGTCTATGCGTATACTGGGGTTAGGGTTAGGGTTAGTGCCTATTGCAATAAATAACGTTAGAGGAAAATTGGGATCATTACTTTTTGACTGCCCGTCTGCCTGTGTTTAAAAAGTGATAAATGGAGGCTCACTATCGAGAAGTCCCTTTGTTAAAACAATTCATAAATAAAGCCTGAATGCATTTTGTTTCAATGCTATACTATTATTGGAAATATTTTAGAATCTCAACACCAGGTTAGTCAATTTATTGTTGTGTGCTATGTAATATTTGGAATAAATATTAAGATCGATTCTGATCACAATTATCTTTTGATAAGATGACCCTTAACAAGAGTACGCTATGCCTTTTATTTTGAAGGCCAATTATAATATAATTAGCTGCAGTTTTTCTACTATCGAAAACAAAGAACAAATGTTAAATAACCCCAAAAAAGCTTTTGTTGACCACAGATTGCCATACCCTACATCAGTAAAAGAAGCACTTTAAAATAGAGCTTTGTCGTGGAGCAGAAAAACTTCCACCTTTTATAGATGATACACTGCTCTCAACCCAACAATCACCAAAACACAAATAGACACACATAGTCAAACTGCTGTCGAAGTAAAGCCCAGGGAATGTTGACTACGACATGAATGAGATTCACGTTAAATAAAGCTCCAAATCAGTTACTATTTTGAATGTGATTCCAGTGGAGTCTGAGTCATCTAAACACCTTCATATTTTGTAGTTGATAATGTTTGTCTTTGACAGAAACCTGTGGATATTTGTCTCTAAATTCACTGAATTTGATGCCAGGAAATTGCATAAGTTATATAAACATGCCATCAAGAAAAGACAAGAGAACACTCAGGTATGTACCCTGCCAGTTTTCTTGCATTGTTGAAATAGCATACATTTTATACCAATCCATGATGGTGTATTTGTGTATTCATTTATAAACAGGCAATGGAGCAGAACACTAGGAGTATAAACACAATGGGTTTTAAACATGCAGGTACATTATGAAAATATTTTGCTGTGGATCCAGCATAAGATTAGTTAGTCACAACTGCACTATGGACTGGTAACGCTTTGCTTTTTGTGCCAGATATGGAACGGGTGAGGGACAACTCTCACCAGGATGACAGCAGCAGGGACAGTTATAGCTCAGACAGACATCAGTCCTCAGCTCGTTGCCATGACAGCAGCAAGGAGAGACACACTTCTGAGCTTTACAAGAAGACTCTGGGCGATTCCAGAAAAAGGCCCTACTCCTCATTTAGCAATGGCAAAGACCACAGAGACCACTACCGACCAGACAGCAGGGATCGAGATAGACAGGACAGGTGGGTGTGCCTCCAAAAATACCAAAAAGATATCACCCATCCTACTTGATTTGAAATGACTTGGACACCATAAACAGCCTTTCACCTTGCAATTTCTTTGTAATGAATTTGGACCATAATCTGATTGAGTTTCAGATAGGCCCCTAATGGACTTTGCCAGCTAATGTGGTCAAACGTTGATAAAGACCAAGTCTTAAATTCAAATTTATTCAAAGTGCCCTCTAAATAAATGTCTTAAATACAACTTTCATAACCTTTCAGCTGCCATCTTCTAAAGAGGTGCCAAATGAAGTGATGACATTAGCCTATATGGAAATATCCGTGTAGATACGGATCCACTGAATACTGTACATGTGTTCTTAATCATAAAAACTCTCTGATGCTACAACACAGATAAAAAGGGTGCACATTATAAATTTGGCCGGAGGTACAGGTTTGAACTGAATTGACCACAATAACTTGTCGATGGCATCGTATAAGTTTCAGTAAAAATAAAAAATATATTTAAAAAAAAAAGCACCTTTTTAATTAATTTTTTTATTTGTTGTGTGTGTGTGTGTGTGTGTGCGCGCGTGTGCGTGTGTACGTGTGTGTGTGTGTGTGTGTGTGTGGTGTGTGTGTGTGTGTGTGTGTGTGTGTGTGTGTGGTGTGTGTGTGTGTACGTGTACGTGTACGTGTACGTGTTCATTTCAACTAGCTCGGACCTGGTTGAAAAACAAAGTCCATGGGCCTTACCAGCTCAGAAAGGATTGTTGGGAATGCTCACTTATGGTGCATTCACCAGGTACATTACAAGCTGTGGCTAGAGAGTTAGCCGCTAAACACCATTCTGAACATCTCCAGTGCTGAGAAAGCTGTATGCATGTTGGAAGGGAGGTCAAGAGACCAAAGAATGATGAAAACCTTTCCCCATTTTTTTAAAGGGACACATTGCGCACGTCCCTGGCGCGGGAGACAAATTACTGGAATACTGTATATACAAACCCAATTCGGGGAATATGTTTTGTAGTTGGGTCGTTGTGCTAAACAAAATACAGAATACAATGCTTTGAAAATCGTTGTCCAACCCATACACAATTGAATAAAATACAAAGACAAAATACTTAATGTTCAAACAGACAGCATCTAATGGTTCAGAGAATCTGGATAAATCATTATTTGAAAGCGGCAAGGCCAAAAAATCAAGATTGAATGCCTGTACCCTTGAAAAGTAGTATATTTTGGGCCAAAAAAGTGGACTCACTCATGGTGTAATGGATATCACCACATGGGCTCAGGAACACTTTAGCAAGCCATTGTAAATTAAAGGTTAAAGCTCAAGTATCCAAAGTTGAAGCCATCAATCAACAACACACAGAAACGTCTCTGAGCAGAAGCTCATCTAAGATAGACAGATGGAAAGTGGAAAAATGTTATGAGGTCCGACGAGTTCCCATTTCAAATTGTTTTTTTAAAATTGTGAATGTCTTGTCCTCCGGGCCAAAGAGGAAAAGAATCATCTGGACTGTTATGGATGCAAAGTTCAATATTCAGCTTCTGTAACTGTATTAGTGCCATTGTCATGGGTGACTTACACATCTGTGAAGGCACGGTTAATGCTTTTCCTCCCATATCCCAAAAACATGCATGGTAGGTTAATTGCAGACTCTAAATTGCCCGTAGGTGTGAATGTGATTGTGAATGTTTGTGTATATGTGCCCTGCATTTGCCTGGCAACCAGTTCGGGGTGTATCCTGGCCGAAGATAGCTGGGGGTAGGCTCCAGCACTCCCGCGACCATTGTCAGGATAAGCAGCTCAGAAAATGGACGGATGGAAACATGCTGCCATTCAAGCAACGGCTTTTCCATGGACACCCCTGCTTATTTCAGCTACACAATGCTTAACGACATTCTAGGTGTTACAACAGTGTGGCTTCGTAGTAAAACAGTGCAGGTACTTGATTGGCCTGACTAGTCCAGACCTGTCTCCCATTGGAAATGTGTGGTGCATTGTAAAGCCTAAAATATGGCCAGAGATCCCATCCCTTTGAACAGCTGAAGCTCTACATCAAGCAACAATGGCAAAGAAATCCACCTACGAAGCTTCAACAATTAATGTCCTCAGTTCCCAAATGTTTATTAAATGCTGTTAAAAGAAAAGGTGATGTAACACAATGGTAAACATGACCATGTCCCAGCTTTTTTGCAACATGTTGCAGCCATATAATTCTAAGTTAATGATTTGCTAAAAACAAAGTTAAAAGGATATACAGCCAAGGCACATATTTTACAATATAAAAATCCCACGGCACACCAACAAAAGTAAATGCCACCAAAAATGGATCAATTAATTACTGTATGTACTTCCTGCCATCTACTAGACGAGTAGTTTTTTGTTCTGTCTGTCATTGTGCCTCACTGGCATAAATAGATGAATAAAGATACATTGTTTCTTGAAATAAATGTTTTTTTTAGCAATTACATAAAATTTGATAACTTTCCACGGCACACTGTTTGGGAATCACTGGCATAGAGGACCCATATTTAATGGCGAAGTTGATGTTTTTGCCGATAAGATATTGGACTGTTAATTCGCTTCCGCTTGGCCTGGACAACTGGATATACACACTTATCTGGTGAGTAAGTCGTTGAGATTTCCACAGAAAAGTTTGAAAGCGTATAAAAGTCTGAACGGATACAAATACTTCTTTGCTGGATCTGTTCTCAACGAGGAGACGGCCCGTGAACGCGGAAGTGTGTTCGGCTACACGTTAACCTTTGCCGAAATCCATTGATCTTTTCAGCAAGTATTCAATACAAATACCAATATTTAAATAAATTACCTCTGGTTTTACACAAACTCTCATTCATTAACTATTCATCCACCCATCCATTTTCTTAGCCACTTATCCTCACAAGGGTTGCTGGAGTGCCAGAGCCAATCCCAGCTGTCATCGGGCAGGAGGCGGGCTACAGTCTGAACTGGTTTCCAGCAAATTGAAAGGCACATTGAGACAAGCAGCTACACTCACAATCACACCTAGGGGCAATTTTGAGTGTCTAATTAATGTTGCATGTTTTGGGATTGTGGGAGGAAACCATAGTGCCCAGAGAAAACCCACACAGGCATGGGGATAACATGCAAACTCCAAACAGGCGGGGCTGGGATTGAACCCTGCACCTCATACAGTGAAGAAAATAAGTATTTGAACACGCAAGTTCTCCCACTTAGAAATCATGGAGGGGTCTGAAATTTTCATCCCTTTTGTGGTTCATCTCTGTACAGTGATCCCTTGTGTTTTGGTGTTAATCGGGACCAGAACCCCCTGCGAAATGTGAACATGTTACCCTTGGCTGACCTGTTAGATGTCTCTTGCTCAGTATACCAGTAGTTTTTCTTTTACAAGACATTCTAAATTGTCATATTGGCTGTGCCTAATGTAATATGTGATGACGTGATCAATCTTAAAAAGCAAGACTTGGGCTATGAGAAAATCCCATCAGTCACATTTTGCTCATTTGAAAGGTGCTCGGTTTCAACAAAAAGTGCTCTCTCCCGATTTGCTTTACACATGTAGATGTAAATAGCATGAACTAAATGCTGGAATTCTGAACTTTTGTCTCATATGATTTGATCTGAAACCCAAATCTATTCAGTGTAGAACAAACATAAAGGAATTTACATTGCTGTTCCAATACATTTGGAGGGGACTATGTGAAACTTATACATTTTATATAATAATCAAGATTTAGTCGTTACATCACAGATTAATTGTGGGATTTATCTGTACTGTAAACCGGTGTCAAAACGAGTTTTTTTTTTTTTAAATCCCAATCATCTTGCTTGCTTCCTAGTCAGACACTCATTTCGTTTGCCTTTCAGACATCACAGCGATGCGAAGCAAAGGAAGCTGGAGGATTTGCGCTCTGGTAGAGACCACTGGCTGGACTTGAAGGATCTCTCTCACTCAGACCAGCGCTCGTCTTACCGGTACCAGTCAGACTGGCAGGCGGAGCAGAGGGCCTCTGCCAGCGGGCCCCGCTCCCCCCGAGACCAGCGCTCACCTTATGAATCGCGCTCACCGCTGGGTCATTGCTCTCCTTTTGACTATTCCTCTGACCACAAGAGCACACCGGAGCAGATCTGGACCACCCGTAAGACATAACAGGAGCTGCCCAGGCCTGCTCGTAGCTGCTGCAAACTCGCAAACACAGTCCATGCCTTACAGGGAAGCTGTAAAAAGCACTGTGCCATGACTGGAGATAAACGCTAAGCAGTGCCTCAAAACCAGGCATCAAGAAGGGGGTCGGGGGGAATCATAGCCTATTTTTGTATTTAAGAGTTAAATGCTGCCTGCAGCACACTTTTTGTTATTTTTATAAAGATTCTTTTTTTAACCGCTGGACATAATTGACCCTGAGTGCTGCCTCGTACTCCCACCAACCCATGACACTGGATCCTGTTTTTTGACTGTTATTCATGTCTGTCTGTCTCAATTATGTTCCATGTGATTATCTACCTTATTTAATTATTAAGTCAGTTGACCTGTCAGCTGTCATGTTACTAGCTGATGTTAAAGTCCAGGCTGGGTTCAGACTCACCACCTGATGTGTACCTCATTTGCATAATTTCTCATTTCTTTGTGTGAGAATTATTTAAGATTTTAGATGTTTAAAAAAATGCATTTGCTCTCAGCATTTTACGAGCAATTTTTCCCCTTCTGTAATATTGTAAATTTGTGTAAAATATTAAATCGGTGGTCTCTTTCCTCAGGCTTTTTGGATTAATTAAGATTTCACTTTTTCTTATAAACTCAGGCTTTTTTGTTCTACAAGTGAGTTTCTGTATTATAGTTCTTTTATGAACATGCTTTCAGAATGTAACTTTTGGTAAAGGGAAAATTTTTGCTGATTTTTGTTTCTAGTAATTCTCTGAAATCAGTCTACAAAGACCTGCTTAGATACTTCCCACAAGTTATTTTATTTTTTATGTAGGCAGTAATAATGTCAATGTTCTATGCACCCAAGTATATTTGTGCTAAACCACCCAACTGAATGAAGTCACTGTTAAGGTTCACACTTGTACATAACTCCCGTCTATATTTCAGAATCAAGTTACACTGAGAGTGCATGGATTTTTATGAACTGTTTTTATATAGTTGTTTATGAAGCCATTAAAATCAATCACTGTACTCTCTTGACCAATGCTTATATGTTTCTCAATTAAATCTATCTAAAACTATACAACACTTGACCACAGTTATCTTCTGTTATGCTTATGACCTTTTTTGATGATCACTTGACTAGATTCAGGGCGGGGTTGACATGTTGGACTGCTGTATTGTTATTCTCGTTTGGATCTGAGTAAGAGCCCCCAGAAACTACAAAATTGAACAGCGCTGCTGGGATACTGGGAGTCCAAAAACTGGATGCTCCCCCTCACTTATTCCAACCCAACATCCAATTCAGCTATACCCACAAAGCAAGGTACCCTGGTTGACCCTTTAGGTCCCTTATTCTGTATTTTTTTTTCCTGTGAAGTGCATTCAATTTTCTAAAAATACCTTGTTCTATGGAATTGGATAAATATTGGATAATTTAGTCTTTTTTGTCACTTAGTATTGTTTTGTTGACACCTAGTATTGTGGAGGTGTTGTGTTCTACACCACTAATAACAAACATCTGAATAGTGGATGCAGTATTAACACACACTGGTTATACTCTTTAAGTGCATGTTTTAGAGTGTAAGTAAGCAAATGTGATAGCACGTATGAGGCAGTGCGGAACAATTACATTTTCCATCTGTAAGCAGAAGAAACTTACTTAACCCAACACTGCCTTAGTAGGCAGGTCATTACTGACCATGTTGTACACAGTCACTGTGTCAAATCGAAACTTTAATGATCACATCACAGCAAACAGAGTAGCATGACTAGCACAAAAGTAAAAAAAGTGATTCACAAAATAGACACAAAACATGCACTTTAAACGATATTTACAGGCTCCCAGCATGATTTGCAGCACTAAGGCCCTCCATAGTGCCGCAAAGCATGCATGTAAAGTGTTTTAAACTGCATGTTTTGTCAATTATTTCATGAGTCATTTTTTTTGTTTTATTTTGTGCTAGTTATGCTGCTGTGGTGTGATAATTTTAGTTTTAATGTGACAGAGTGTGTACAGCATCGTCAGTAATGACCTGACTACACAGGCAGTGTGTGAAATGCAATTGTTCCTCACTGCCTAGTGAGCGCCACCATATGGTACCTTACAAACACGCTCAAACAGTTTTGGACATGCATGCTAACAGTGTAACCAGTTTGTTTGTTGGACAAGTCGCACAACATTTTCAAATGTTGGAACTCAGTGTGCACATAAGGTGCACCACTTTGTAAGGCGCCATTTCTAATGTGGCCTCACCACTATTCAAACAATTTAAAACCCTTATGATCGTTAAAATGCAGTAAAAAAAAAAAAAAACTTGGGAGACTAAAATCTGCGAACATGGGGGGCCGTGAACTATGAACCACGAATGGACAAGAACACACTGTATATAGATGTTAGAATTTTTTTGTGTGTCAACCTCAAATTGCACTCACAGGATCACAAAGAAACACCATCATCTCTTGGTAAAACAGGTGTACTACAATGGCATGACGCTTCACCTGTAGGGAGCAATCGAGAGTAAACGCTGCCCTTCTTCACTAGTGATTCTCAGCACGGGACCCCAAAGTAGGTTGGGCATAGGTAATTTGCTTTACGGTTGCTTTGGTCAGTAGCCTGCATGACATTTCCTAAAAAGATGAATTATTCTGGAAAAAGAAGCGATTTCATCATTTTTGTCCATGCAGTTATCTTCACCCTGGGTGTGAGAATTTGTGTAATGGCTAAAATGTTCTTTAACGTTACTCATTTATATAAAAACTGGGTAGTGATTTGGCAATAGAAAAACATGTAACAGTTGACAAAGTCAATGAATCCTATAGTTCAATTGCTGCAAGTCAAAACACAGCTGTAAAACGTTGGCCTGAGGTCCAGGGTTCAATCCGGCCCTGCCTCTGTGGAGTTTGCATGTTCTCCCTGTCCTGTGTGTATGTAAAATGATTTTTATTTTGTGCGAGCAAACAGCCTGCATCCAACAAAGGTTTAACTCCAGTGTGGTGTATATTCCATCTTTTCAGCAACAATAGACACTCGTGACGCTTGAAGGGGAAAAAAAAAGACTTTTACATCAAAGAATTTTGTTCTGGGTGACAAGCATCTATACAAGTGAAGTGCAAGTAAAATTTGTATAGTTTGACCTAAAATGTGAACAATTTTACATATTTGATAACTGTAAAACAAATGCTTTAATTTTCTTTTTGCACACCATTTCAAAGATTAAGTATCCTATTGTAATGTCAGGCTGCAACTTTATTCCATGTTATGGCAGAAAACACACATTCCAGTTAGATGTTTATTCGGTTCATTCAGTGGATCATGGCCAATGTACAGTCACCTGTCAAACAAATAAACTGACTTTGGAAATGGCTTTGACATATCAGTTACAATCCATTAAATACAACAAGGCAACATTTTTTGGGAACAGCTGCAGAGACGACCATAAGTTGGAGGTCCTAATTAGGTGTTCTTCTTCTCCTCAAACATGATGTTTGCTGTTGCTTTTTTGGCTGGAAGGGGGAGAGTGCACACACAGAAACACACAAATACACAAATGAGACCAAGATGAACATTTAAAAATAGTTATGCACCATTATCCTAACCTACAGAACTCAATTGGGGGAAAAAAATATTTATATAGGTTTAAATGATGTTCCCAGTAGCAACCCCAGACTTGTTTCAGACTAGCCATGGACAAAATGGGATGGTCATGGGACAACACTTAAGGGTACTGTTCTCCCCCTGCCTGCTTGTGTTTTCTCCGGGCACTCCAGTTTCCTCCCACATCTAAAAAACATCCATTAATTGAAGACACTAAATTGCCCCTAGGTGTGATTGTGAGTGCCACTGTTGTCTGTCTCTATGTGCCCTATGATTGGCTGGCAACCAGTTTAGGGTGTACCCTGCCTCTTGTCCAATGAGAGATAGGATTGGCTCCGGCACTCCCACGACCCTTGGAAGGATAAGCAGCTCCGAAAATGGATGGATGAGTTAATCACTTTTATTTTTATACCTGCTGCATGTTCCCCCAAAAAGCTGGGAAAGGGACAGTTACCACTGTGTTCCATCACTTTTCCACTCACCAACTCTCAATAATTTTTTTTTTTTTATCAGAACTTCATCTGACTGACTGGGAGCATACCCTGCCAACATGCTGCTTATACAGAGGAAAGCAAAGCAAAGCAAATTTATTGGTATAGCGCATTTCATACACTTGGTAATTCAATGTGCATTACATGATTAAAAGCATTTGAAAACAAACACAAAACCAAAACAATACTCCAAAATGCATGAGAAAAAAGATTCTCAGTTTTGTTGTGATTTAGTTGAAGAAAGTTATTTATCTGATTTAGACAGTGGCACAATATCTCAATTGAACTGTAGTCATCTGGTGACACTGCTAAATATAACTGTCATCTGCATAGCTATGATAGTCAAAATCAAACTTTTGAAGAATTTGACCGAAGGGTAGCATATACAGGCTGAACAGGAGCGTTCCAAGAACTGACCCTTAGAAGGACACCATAGGTCATTGCCATTCGCTGAGACCGAGCACCTATAATGGTCACAAAGTAGCTCCGTTTCTGCAGGTAGGACCTATACAATTTAAGGACCGTTCCATTAAGTCCTACCCACGTTTCCAACCTGTTCAGCAGTATATTATGATCTACCGTATCAAAAGCCACGCTGAGATCCAACAAGACCAAAATTGATACCTTTCCCGAGTCAGTATTCAACCTTATATCATTTAGCACTTTGATAAGAGCAGATTCTGTACTGTGATGAGTTCGGAAACCTGATTGAAATTTGTCAAAAAGTCTATTTAAATTCAAGAAATTGCTGAGTTGATTAAAAATAACTTTCTCAAGAATTTTGGCTATGAATTTGAGATGGGTCTATAACTTGCTAACATGGAATCGTCCAGTGCTCTGTTTTTTAGAAGAGGCTAAACAGCAGCTACTTTAAGAGCTTTGGGTAACTCGCCAGACTGAAGTGAGTAATTGATTATTTTCTGCAAATCAGGTAGCACTGACTTTACAACAATTTTGAAAAAGTCAGATGGTACTGAGTCGAGACAGCTCATTGATGGTTTTAACAGCTTAACAGTTTTCTCTATACAGTTTTTTGGTCAACTGTATAAAATTTTGAGTTTTCCCTGGGTGGCTTCAAATATAAAATAATTTTATCTTTTGCTGATTTGTGCTGACCTGATGGAATGTGTTTTTTCACAAAAATAATTTGTCAGCTGTTACGAGTTCTGGATCTATCTGATTCGGGGGGTGGTTGTTCTGATAATTTCAGAAAAGTGTTGCTGTCTAGCTCTAACGAACTCTTGGTTAAAATTACATAGACACTGTCTGTCGAGGTCATATTCAATTTGAAGTTTAGTTTTTCTCCACTTGCGTTCCGCTTTCCTACACTCCGATTTAGCTCTCTTGACCATCATTGTGCTCCTCCAAGGTGTTCTAGGTTGCTCCAGGAGCGACAATATTCATGGCATTTGTGATTTTTGAGGTGAAATTGTCCAAAAGTTCATCAACTGTCTCAGCATTCAGTCTGTGGCACAACCACAGTCTCCATAAACGTAGTGGCAGTACCTTTTCCTAATAGAGATAGAAGTTGTCTGAACTTTTAGAAGAATCTGTAATTCAAAAAATACACAAAAATGGTCAGAAATAGCCATATCCTTAACATCAATCGATAGAATTTCAACTTCCTTAGAGATGACCAGTCTAAGATGTGACCTTGATTGTCACAAATATTCAAAAGACCTAATATAGTATAATTTCTTTACATTGAAATAATGATTTAAAAATAACAGCAATACCACCACCTTTTTCCCCGTTCGACACTTGTTCATAAAATTAACATTTAATGGTGTTGCCTCATTTAAAATGGTATTACAGCGACTTTCTGTCAACCACGTTTCATTTAATAACAAAAAGTCCAGATCATGGGTTGTAATGATGTCATTAATCAACATTGATTTGTTACTCTGTGACCTGCTATGAAAAAGAGCTAGTCTCCCAGAGATAGCTGGAGACAATGGTTCAATAGACTCACATTTTATCCTCACTAAGTTGGATGTTTTACTTTTTTTGTACCATATCTCTCTGATCAACTTTCTATCCCTTGTAAATATAGGGATGAAAAATGCCTGATCTCCTTAGAGGTCTGAGTTATTCTGGAAAAGACCAGGTAAATATCAGTCAGATTTACAGATAGTCTTCATGCGTGGAGGAGGGGCCTTTCACTTTTTAGTGGACGGTGGTTTTGGGTGAGGGGGGTCGGGAAGAAGATCTTGGCGAGGTGTGGGCTGGACTCCATCGTTGAGAATAGTCATTTATTCTATCCATAAGACCCAACATTGCATTCAGGCTGGGAGAGCGGGAGCCAACATCTATTGCGGATTGTATGGTTGTCGTAGTCATAGAGGGGAGATTCTGAGGTGTGGATAGCTCCAATGGGGCAGGAAGAGGTGTTGGGAGATTTAAAGTGCTGACACATTCCATTTGTCATTTGCTCATCAGATTGTTTGGATGACCCAAATGAATCTGTGTGCACCTTATTCGCCTCATCACTTGTTCCTCCGATTGTTTGGGGAAAACTAGATCCTTTTGTCCTTGGTTTTTGTAAACATTTTCTTTACTAGAGCTGAAAATGGACTTTTGTGAAAATTCCTGAAAATACAAATGCAAGCATTTATTTATATATATACACATACACACACAGTCACTCACATTTGAAAAATGTACAGGTGTGGTCAGTCATGGTCGCAGATAAAGTTGCAGGTGTGATTAGGAATGGCCTTAAAATAAACTGGATTAATAGAACTAAATTAAAAATAAAATAAACAAATACATAACTAAAATAGAAAACTAAAATTTTAAACTCAAATGATAACTTCCAATTTCAACTGATATTAGTAGAACATGATATAAAACAGTATTTAAAATTTTGCATCAATAAAAATTCTTGATCTGACAAACTTTATCTGAAGAAAAGTTAAATGCACTGGCCTGTCAAGGAATAAACACAAACGGTCTATACTTGCAATGTTTTGAAGATGCTGAAAGTTTAGTTCAACATAATCCGCGTTCGTGGCAACAAGCTAGCGATACATTTGAACAAAAATTCCTGACCGCAATCGTGACGGGGGGGGGGGGCGGGGGGGGGGGGGGACTACGTTGGCACTACGGGACTGCTGTAAATAGGAGGCCGGTTTGCTACAACGCGCCTTTATGTGCATGCGCTCGACTTATTGGCCACACCTGAATCAAGCGACGAAGTGGATGATAGTCTGTTTTTTTTTTCGTTACGCCTTCACACTGCCTCGCGATCAACACGATGAGCACCCCTGGTGTAACTGAATTTCCTTTGACATGGCTCACGATGTTAATGACTTTCGACGTAAATGCGCTTGCATTACGTGAAGCAGTTCTGAACATGCGCTTTCGTACATGCTCAGTATGGTTAACTTGCATTTCCTGTTTCCGGGTGAATACCGGTTGTTTTGGAGTAGGCTTGTTTAGTTCACGTTTATGAAAGAAACACGTAAATTAATGTCAAGACCACACAAAATAAGCGACGTCGTGAGAGAATGTGAGGAGAGGGGCGTTACTGTTACGAGTGTTAGTGCCTCAACATGGCTACGCTCGTGAAAGCAAAACAACAAACTCAAATGCATGTTCATTCAATGTTGTCAACTAATTTTTGGGAATTTTCCGGAGCAATTTTCATGAAAATTTAAAAATCTGGAATTACGGGAAAATCCGGAGGACTTTTATTGCTGTTTACAGGGCGGTGAATGACGCACACAGTAGAAAATGATGGCAGCCAATAACTTAACCCCTTGTCTATTTAGACAGAAACCGTCTGCTCTGTAAAAATTTTTACACTCCCAAAAAAGGCAGAAATTGTCAATGAAACTCATGGGTAGTGCAGTGCACACCTTGCTTAACCACCTGTTTAATTGACAGAGCCTTGAGAAATGGTCATTTCCAGATCGTACAAGTGGGAGAGGTAAAAACCTCAGCATCCAAACCTTGCACTTTTGAAACCTCACTTCAGTACCTCTGATTGCTGCTTGAGAGCATCCAGGGGCCCTGTGTGTATAATGACATAATTCCCAGTTGGGTGCGGATCAGTGATCACCAGGATTTTTATCAGAAAATCGATATCAGACCCCGTGTCATTAGTAAAACACAGTACTTTTGTGTTCTTCTCACTGCAAAAGCGTTTCACATTCTTGAAGGCTCCATCTCCAACTATTAACGTTTTGGGTCCCAATTTTTTCTTGGATGATTTAATTTCATACCTGTCAGTGGTGGTGGTGGATGAGCATTCTTGGCCAGGGTCTTGTAAGAGGGCCTGAAATCTATTTTTAAGTCTGACGTCGATATTTTGCACCGACTCTCATTCTTTTTTTCTTGCTCTTCGCTGTAACAACCGTCCATGGCCGCTCCACTTGGTGTTCCTCGATTGATTGATTCCTCGGTAATCTCCTGGTGCTGTCTTCCTTTTTAAATGTCCCATATTTTTGGGTTTTGCTCCCAGTAAATTCCAGGAGAACTGCTGGAGGGTCCATTATCCTTTCTACAGTCTACATCAGTCCTCGTTGTTGAGCTAGATGGCTGTCTGTTAGCACACCTCTACTCACCATTTTGAGACATCTGTAGAGTGGTTTCATTCCCCGACTGTCCATTCATATCCACATAGACTTCAAGATGGCAGATTTTCAATTCCAGAATTGACACACACTGCAGTAGTTCATGATAGTCCTCAGTAGAGAAGGTAGGGATCTTGACGGCTGGTCTTATTGCTAACACCAGGCTTGTGCTAATTAACAGGCCACGCTCACATAATGATGAAATAACTGATTATGCACAAAAGAAAATAAAAAAAGAAAAGAAGAAGCGGGAAAGGCTTAGGACAGCATGCTGACAGTTAAGGGGGCAGGGTGGGTGTGGAAGAGGGACGCTAAAGGCACGCCCCCAGCAGGTATATATTTTGCTTTGTGCAAAACAACCGTTTTGCTCAGGACCTCCGAAAATAGCATCAATGAAGAGACAGGCGCGACAGAATTCAAGAGTAACGAATCCATGATTCGCAAGTAGAGCAAGCAGGAAAACGAGCTTCAACATGATGAAACAAACATACTTCAACCGCTGGACATCGATGTAAACAGGGCGTTCAAAGTGAAGTTGCGAGCAGCATGGGAGAGATGGATGACAAATGCCAAACACAGCTTTACTAAGACTGGGAGGTGGCGCCAGGCGAATTATGCCAGAATTTGTGAATGGCTTATGGATGCTTGGGCTAACGTGTCTGCTTCCACTGTTGTTCGAAAAGCCGGCATCATTTCTGAGGAGAGCACAGCAACGAGAGTGGTGTGTTTGATGGAGAACTGTTCATTTTGGATACAGAAGATGAGGACTGATGGATTTGTGGATGAGGATTAATGAAAAAAATAATGTATGTTCAGTGTGAAATACTTTAATAAAGTACAACCAAACTCACTGTTGAAATTATTAAATACTTTGATAAAGTACAGTGGCACAGCTGTAAAGTGTTGGGATCACAGTTCTGAGGAGCTGGGTTCAATCCCGACCCTCCCTGTGTGGAGTTTGGATGTTCCCCACCCCTGTTTGGGTTTTCTCCAGGCACTCTGGTTTCCTCGCACATCCGAAAAATATGCAACAATTGGATACTCTAAATTGCCTCTAGGTGTTATTGTGAGTGTGGCTGCTTGTCTCTATGTGCCCTGCGATTGGTTGGCAACCAGTTCTTTGTGTAACCTGCCTCCTCCCCATTGACAGCTGGCATAGGCTCCAGCACCCCCACGACCCTTGTGAGGATAAGTGGCAAAGAAAATGGATGGATGAGTGGATGGATGGAGAAGCAAACTTAAGTTTTGCTCCTGCTGCCTTTTTAAATAGCATGCATGGATGCATCCTGCCGTATGTTTTAAGATAGCATATTGTAGCATCACTTGGAGGTTGGTTGATCCCAGCATGCTTCGCATCGCTAAATGTACATAAGTAGCATTTGAAGTGTGTGTTTTGTGTCAATTATTTCTTCACTCATCATTTTGGTTATTTTGTTGTCTGCTGGTTGTGAGGTTCTGTTTGCTGTGGTGTAAGGATTTTGGTTTGGTGTAGCACCATGGGTGAGGATGGCATGTTGACTGGTGACTTGCTTCTACTGGTCGTTGTGGAGATAAAAAAGTATAAGCTTGTTCTTGTGCTTACAAAAACAAAGGTATAGTTGTGCCCCTCTGCCTCATGAGTGCCAGCATGCCTGCCCCCAATAACTCAGTGCGCTTTATGCAGTCACTCACATTTGAACAATGTATGGGTGTGGTCAGTCATGCTCGCAGATGTAGTTATGGGTGTGGTCCACCAGTCATGCCCGCAGATAAAGTTACGGGTGTGATTAGGGATGAAGTCTCAAGACCTTAAAATAACTTACTGGATTAATACAACATAACTGTAAATTGAAAATAAAATAAAGAAACACGTAACTAAAATAGAAAAAAAATTAAAACTCAGAAATGTTAATTTTCAATTTGAACCGATATTAGTAGAACATGATATAAAACGGTATTTAACATTTTTCATCAATAAAAATTCTTGATCTGACAAACTTTATCTGAAGAAAAATTAAATGTACTGGCCTGTCAAGGAATAAACACAAACGGTCTATACCCGCAATGTTTTCAAAATGCTGAAAGTTTAGTTCAACATAATCAGCATTAGTGACAACAAGCTAGCAATACATTGTAACAAACATTCCTGTAGGCAATCGTGATTTATTGTTATAATCTACCATAATTTATGGCGGTATCTATTGTCAAAAAATAGCAGTAGATTATCTATATCCTCCTAAAGCATGTAGAGGGGAAAAGTTTTCAATTTCAAGATAACACGTACCACGGGGAAAATGACCGTTCACGTTTAGATTTATGGACAGACTAGTCTAATGTTAGAATTTAGGTCAAGTCAAAGTAAACCACAATCTCATACTTAGAATTGTTAGATACTAAAACATTACCTATGTTATATACTAAAAACGTTTTCAGTGTAACTCAATTTCCTTTGACATGGCTCATGATGTTGTTGGCTCTCAACGTAAATGTGCTCGCCGGACGTGAAGAAGCTCTGAACATGCGCTTTTGGCATAACTCAGTGCCCTGGCTAGACATTTTTCATCATGAGCCATTTTTTTAACCAAGATAATTTTTCATTAGCCACTTTTCTATAATCATAGCCAAAAAATACCCAATCACATGCCGGTCAAACTGTGGTCTTCTAAAAAGGACTAATACTCTTTCTTGTTCTTACATGTTGTTTTCCTTTCGGCTTGTCCCTTTTGGGGTCGTCACAGCGTATCATCTCAGATGAACGCATATATATGTTTGGCACAATTTTTACGCCGGATGCCCTTGCTGACACAACCCTTCTCAGGGAGTGGAGGCCCCAGTGGGATACGAACCCACAACCCCTAGTTTACCAAACCAGTGCTCTAACCACTGAGCTACCGGCCTCCTTTCTTGTTCTTACATGCATACAAATAACTTTCATATGCAAATGTGATACAAGGAATTGTATTTTTATTGGTAACTGAATCTAATAAAATTCAAGAATGACAGAGATGTGTCATGAAAATAAAAACGTTTCTCAATCCTCTTGTATACTTCTGACTGTAGAAAATAACATCACTGTTCAACACTAAGTTTTTGCATGATTCCTGCCATAAAGATGCCATGAAGATTTACTGCTCACCCATTGACAGAAACTTGTATTAAAATCAAGCAATTTTTCTTCATGGCCTTCAATTTTAACGAGTAATTAGTGTAAATTAGTTCATTTACACTTTCTGTTTTGAGACGCCTCCTTACGTATGTCTTTACAATGTTATGCCTGATAAAGCCATGTTCTACGTCAACTACGTATATGCTTCAGGAAGTCATCCAACTTCAGCGCCACCGATGATTTGCAGCGTGTCAGAAGATTTTTTCTTCCATTGTCAATACGCCATTGGCAGAAAAATTTTTAGTCCCTTAGTTTGAGCCACTTGAATTTAGAAAACCATCCCTGGCGAATCTTTTGCCTCTGCCCTCCACAGGATGTAGCTGATCGATGATCACGCACATCAAATGTGAGTGACTACTTTATGTATGTGCTAATTATAAAAATTGCACTTGCAACTGAGACTGCGTCTTTTAATACGGTGCGCCTTATGGTTGCAAAATATGTTACGTAACACACATCTGAAAATAAAGTTACTCTAGGTCTTCTTGTACTACGAAGGAATATCACCAATGATGACCAATCCCTTCTGGTTTTATCTCTCAAACAATGCTTCTCTTAAAACATTCGGTATTGTTGTTGAAGTTTATATTTGAACTTGACCCTCCTGAAATATGTCGATGTACTCACCCTCATCTTTAAACTTGTCAGCAGCTTCAGATGCCTTATCCTTTATGTTCTTGACGGCATCATCAATCTTAGCTTCATTCTTGAGGAAAAAGGGCCGGATGATGCGATTGTAAATCTGGACCGAGCCGTTAGAAGGAGTTGGAGCCATGCACCAGACCAGGAAGGCACACTAGCAAAGAAAACAATTACTGCCTCATGAAACAAACCACAAGATCAATCTTCACTGAACACCACTTCCCATCAACCCACATTAGTTTCAACCAGCATTTGCACTGAAATAATCAATATCCACGACCTAAAACTAAAAGCTAAAAGTCGTTTTGATAGTAGAGTGGTTGGGAGACGACTACCACCTGACTCAAGCTGCCCGTGTAACCGACTCTTTGGTTATTCATACATACACCAATGATGGGCACATACTAAGGGTGTAATGTTTCATTTTTGCAACAATTCATTTCGTATCAAGAGTCATGGTTGGCTATTCAATTCAAGGTCGATATTAGTTCATTTGTAATGATAAGAGCCATAATGATTAAGTGGCTGGAAATTGATTCAGTAACTTTTTAGAAAAAAAAAAAGTGTGACTGTAGAATAAAGACCTACATATTGGATAACTTATTATTTATCTTATTTAAGATATGATTTTACTTTTTTTCCTCAAAAGATATATTTAATTATTGTTGGAATTATAAAGGGATGCTTGGAAGGTCTCCACCGTTTTAAAGAGTCTAATACTAATGATACTAATAATACTAATACTATAATAATACTAAGTACTGAGAAACCTATTGGGAATAGTGGTAATAATACATCCATCCATTTTCTTAGCCACTTATCCTCACGAGGGTCGCGGGAGTGCTGGAGCCTAACCCAGCTGTCATCGGGCAGGAGGCAGACTACACCCTGAACTGGTTGCCAGACAATCGCAGGGTTCATAGAGACAAACATCCGCACTCACAATCACACCCTATGGGGCAATTTAGAGTGTCCAATTAATGTTGCATGTTTTGGGGATATGGAAAGAAACGGAGTGCCCAGAGAAAACCCACACAGGCACGGGGAGAACATGCAAACTCCACACAGGCGAGACCGGGATCGGACCCCGGACCTCAACACTGTGAGGCCAACACTTTCCAGCTGAACAACCGTGCCGTCGGTAATAATATATTGGGTGCTAAATAAGTGAACAAACTTGCTCTTCATAGAACAACATAAGACTTGGAAATAGCATCCAGTAGATGATTATGTCATTTGTTCTCCTTTTTTTTCCCAACAGAGTTCCTTTCTGTACCTTGTTCCATCCATCCATCCATCCATCTTCTACTGCTTTTCCGGGTCAGGTCGCATGGGCAGTCGCTTTAGCAGGGATACCAAGACTTCCCTTTCCACAGCCACTTCATTCAGCTCTTACAGAGGGATCCCGAGGCATTCCCAGGCCAGCCAAGAGACACAGTCTCTCAAACGTGTCCTGGGTCATCCCCAGGGTCTCTTTCTGGTGGGACGTACCCAGAACACCTCACCAGGGAGTTCAGGAGGCATCCAGATCAGATACCCCAGCCACCTCAAATGGCTCCTTTCAATGCAGAGGAGCAACCCTGTGGAGGAAACTGTTTTCGGCCCCTTGTATCCGGGATCCTTCGGTCATGACCCACAACTCGTGACCATTGGTGAGGGTAGGAACGTAGATAGACTGGTACATAGAGAGCTTTGCCTTTTGACTTAGCTTCCTCTTTACCACAATGGACCAATAAAAAGTCTGCGTCACTGCAGACCCTGCACCGATCTGCCAGTCGATCTTCACTCCATTCTTCCTTTACTCGTGAACAAAACCACATGATTCTTTGAACTCCTCCACTTGGGGCAGGATCTCATACACGACCTGAAGAGGGTATGCCACCCTTTTCCGATTGAGGACCATGGTCTCAGATTTGGAGGTGATGATTCTCTGTACCCTCTTATTTCTTTTAAAAGCGATAAAGATTTATTCAATAGTGGCACTTGGTTGGGAAGTGAGCAATTCTTTCAGCATTTCTAATGTGAAGCAACAATTTACATTCACACTTGATCTCTGGTGAATGATGTGCTGATCACAAAAATGTCTCTATGTTAGCGGCTGGTGAGCTAAAATAAGATAAGAGAGCTTAAAGGTTTCAATGTGCACCAAAGCAAGTTACACACAGGCATCCATTTTGATCATTTCTCGCTTATGGCATTTTGGTCTGCAATCCACCAGAATGACCAAGTTGTTTTATCAATAAAAGTGCCTTAAAAACATGTACAGATACTGTAGTGTATTGGTTTTACCATTAGGGACAATACAGAAACGAATGTCTGGATGGGCTTCATAGATAAGATACAAGGAAGAAAGATGAAAAAGAAGGCAGCACTGTGCTAACTCCTGTGTGCCAACTGAAAAATAATTACTGTAAAAGGAATTACAAGTCTCCTACAAACAACATACAAAAATCTATATAAATGTAGGCACAGTAGAAACTCAGTAAAACAAACTCGACTATAACAGAAATCGGATAAAACAATATGTGCAAAAATAGTTTCCATTTGTCACTTCAATTCCTATTGACAAAGTGTTTAGTTTCACAATTGGCAGCTGTTGTTTACTGGTGCTATGGCCCATTGCAAGCAAAGAATAATACTGATGTATTTCCAGCTCAGATACACCAATCTTACTAGATCCAATTCAGAAAGGTGCCTCCCGTACCTATATGGCGGCCATTTTGAATGTGGCGCATTGGCATGACAACCATATGATGGTTATATTTATTGTCCACTGCGTGAAGAACACAGAGAGAGAGAGAGAGAGAGAGAGAGAAAGAGAGAGAGACAGAGGCATCAACTCTGATGAATACAAAGTCTTGGAGTCAGGAACATGCTATTTTTAGTACTGTAACTTTTTTTTTTTTTTTTTTTAAATCAAACTGTTCGCCATTGACAAGAGATTTGGAACTAGAGGAGACAGAAATTTCTCACAGCTCATGAAAGTAACTCGCCTATGAGTATTGGACGTCAACAATGTCACCATCATCAAACACACTCGTGTGGTACTTTTGGATAAAATGTGAAACTTCCAAACATTTTCAAGCTTTTTTTTTTTTAAACACTGATTTACAATAACTGTATTACAGTGGGTCTAATAGGCCATGAAAAAACAAACTACAAAACAATAATTTTGTACTGTCAAATAACATGAGTGTACAGTATATGACCTCCTCAAAAATGTGCTTTAATGGAACAGAGAATCAAGTATTTTAGTCCATTCTACCCAGGTTCTACTGCATATGTATTGTATAAAAAGGATCGACGACGAAACATCACCAATTTCCAATTCAACTTTGTTGGGGATTGTGCCCAGATAGTGCCTAACCTATTACAGATCTAGATTAAGGTGGGAATTGAGGAACTTAGTTTAACTTTTTGGAGTTTAAATTTCTCAAACTTCATGAACCAGGAAGCAGCTTGCAAACCAACAAATGTGTGTTAACATCCTTGGCAGAGCTCCACGCTGTTTTAGTTGGGATGCCCCACTCCTTATTTGTCCTTGGTTATTCTATCTGTGGCCACATAATTCCACCTTGCTCACAAAATCTCAGTGACAATTTACTAAAACCATGTAGATTTGCACCATAAACCACGCATAGAGTCACACAATAGACACTTAAAGAAAAATGAACTGTTTATTCCATTTGCTATCCTGGAAGCTAGACCAGTGCTGGGTTCATCAAACACGTTAGTGCCTCGCTCATTGTTGTTGTTTGTGCCAGGACACTTTGAGGAAATTTTAAATATTTATTATGTTCAGTTGCCAGCAAGGTAACGACCTGATGAGCAAACGAGCTCGCTTGTGCAGCAGCCGGGTAATTTAATGTCATTGCCTATATCGATTCTGTTGTGTGTGGGTCCCCACATAATAGACGTACTGATGGGAAAGTTAACTTAATTACACACTGTGGTACACATTATTTAGTTCATGTAAGATGTACAACTGACTACATATATTCGACATTCAGTGAATTTCATGGACACATTTGATTGACAGGTAAAGGTCAGGTGGGGTATGTCTTCATTCAGCATGGGCTCTATGTTTCATGATTTTCGAACATAATATTATTTACTTGATTTTTTTCTTCAATTGCAATTTGGCAGGGTTTCTTTTCTCTGCCATGTCAAATGTATGACACATTTTATTGCAGGGCCTTTAACACCTAAGGACAACAATAAGACAAGAGAGTACACCTACAAACAGATTACCTTTCCAATGTAGTAAAATGGAAACCAGGAGAGAAAGATGTCTGCAAAGAACTCGGCCACACTGAAGAGTCCGTACACCACCCAGTAAGTCAGCCATTTTGTATCATCTTCTTTGGATGCACTTTCTATGGCCTTGATGCTGCAGAAAAATACATACAAACAGGACTATATCTATTTTGTCATTCGTGTTAATGTTGGCAAAACTATGAGGCCAACGCTTTACAGCTATTCCAACGTGCTGTAATATTTTATTATGTAATTTATATGTTAAGTCATAATTATGTTAACCATTTGAAGTTTGTGGATTTGCAAGTCTCTGGGTGGTAAGATGTGGTTTTCCAGGGTTCATACTTAGTCTGACCAAAAACATTTAAGGGCTTTTTAGGGGCATTCTTAGGGGCTGACACGAAAAATTTAGGGCTGACACGGACAAAATTTAGGGCCGACACGAAAAATTTAGGGCCATCGTGGGAAATCAAGAGTAAGGAAAAAAGACTCATCCAATGGTGCCATCGGCGTTCTTGGTTCATCAAATGTTCCAGTACCTCAGTACCTGTGACAGTGATCACCTGTCGCCCCTTGTGGTAGTTCTCATTGAAATGACCATTGTCAACGTCTTCACATAACAGGATACAGAAAAACTGATTCTAACTACAATTGCTCCTATATACACAAATGTCTTCTACTGATGTCTGTCTCAGCACCCCTACTCTAACTCCTTGTGCCAACCCAGTGCCTCCTCTATTTGTTGCTGCAGAGGCGCCAAAGTGGCTCTCTTGTCCTTGGCTCTGCCTCTGAGTGCATTGGCCTCGGTGATAAACCTCAGATTCCTCTTTTCTTCTGCCTCCTCAAACAGCCTGTCAGCCTTCTCAATAAGCGTTGATATGTCAGTCTCTATTCTGGCTTTTTTGGCTTTGAGGCAGTAGAGATGAAAAGTGGGCAGCGATGCCAAATGTAGCCAGGTACGAAGTCTTCCTTTCCCCACAGTGGTAGTTTTTAGCAAAGTCACTGTCTGGAAACATGACTGCAAACACTCTAGAATTATTTTCCCAAGATTTGTAACTGTAATGGCTGCAGATCACTTTTAAAGTCCACACGATCTCTGGCTTTAACGAGTCCGTCTTCGTGTATTGAACTACGTTCATAAAGCCTGACTTCTGGCTGGACAACTGTAGGTGCGCATTAGGGATCGCAACCGGTTACAAATAACCGGTTACAACTGGTTTTTGGTTTTTAGAAAACAAAACCGTAATCGGACTTTCGAAATCGGTTAAAATTTCCAATCATTTCTTCCGGTTCTGGTACTCCACATTGCGCTATTTTTTCAACATCATTTCCACTTTTTTCAAGTTTCGCTGTTAGAGTGAAGTTGGACTCAAAAGAACATTCAGTTAAATCAAAGAAACATCAAACATGGCATCGAGGAAACGCTCCAAAGTATGGGAGTAAACTTGTTTTATTGGCAGACATCAAAACTCTACTCGCATAACGGGGGGGAACTCTGTGAACTCGTCACTCTGAAGAGCAACAACAAAAACAGTCCGTGCGGAACCCCGCACCCCAACTCAAGGTCCCGCGGGTGAATTATGTAAACACCACTATGGTACCGTTTTTTTGCTACAGCTGTTCGGTTAAAACCGGTTATGAAAGTAAGCGTTTTTTTGCGATCCCTAGTGCGCATGCACTGCTAGTACCACTGCCTGAAGTTGATGCTTCACTATCTTGATATTTTAGAAACAGATTGATACCAACGGAAGATGAGAGAGTCTTCGCCAAATCAGCGTGTCTCCTGTTTTTCCGGTGCGACTCCAGCGCTTTGACGCCCATCTTTTCAAGCTGGTAACTCTCCTTGCACAGATGGCAGTAAAACCTGTGCTGATCTTTTGGATCTCGACGGACCCAGCTCCTGAACTCCTTACTTTCAACCCAAGCTTCTTGAAAAATGCACTTCCCCGTGATACAAGTTGGATCGATGAAAGAACTACGCTACGTCATAACGAAGACGAAGTGAAATGCCTACTCACGGAAACAAACAATGGAATATCGACAAGATGGCGACTAGTGTCAACACGGTGACTTCCGTTGACAATTTCCGGCTGATTTGGACGCCAGACGGATCGCTATTTTTTTTTAAAATAAAAGATTAATTTATTTTTAGGGAGAATTTTGGCGGTAGAGGTCCTCCCTTTGATATTTTTTTTAATTTAAGGCCTTTTCAGCAGCTTGACCGGTTTTCGCGGATTTTAAGGACTTTTAGGAGCCCCTAAATGCACCTTCGAAAATTTAGGGGTTTTTAAGGACTTTTAGGGCCGCGTGCGAACCCTGTTTTCTAGTCTGGCGCGGTTTAATGCTGCATTACTTTGGTCATCCTAAAAAAAAAAAAAAAACCTTGGAAAAATACAGCTATATTGGCATCTTGCAGGAAGACGCATCGATACAAGGCGCGTTATTGATCTCCAGCGTGACATGACCAATGAGAGCATGAGTGGATTTATCTCTTGAGCTAAATGGCTGTGCATCATCGAAGCCTCACCCAGCAACTTCTGTTCCACCCTCTCCTTTATCCTTCCTTTCCGCCATTTTCTATGCTGTTGACTGTCTGCTCCATAACCTCAAATGTTTTCAAATATGCAAAGTATAAACTAACTAGACATATTCTAAACATTTTGGTACCCACATACACACACACACACACACACACACACACACTCCAACACACAAACTCACACCCGCACAAACGAAACAAACCCCCATCTCAATGCTAAAAAGGGTACATCGCCACAGCCTCCAGCAGAAGAGTCTCCAAGTGATGAATGGTAACAACACAGTAATATAATACAGGGTTTTATCATTCATATTATAAATTTATAAAACTGTATATATTATAAGGTTTCAAAATTAAATGTTGAAATAAATACCTCTTTTTGTCTCAAATATGCATGTTTTTTTCATTTTATATGCATATTTTCATTTTAGATGCACATTATATATTTCAAAAGTTCTGGTACCCACATAAACATACCCTACTTTACTTACCATACATACATACCAACCCTTAGCAGTTTTTTACTTTTCATAGGTGGTATTGGTTCCAATTAACTGCAAAAACTAGGGATTACTTTATATATATATCCATCCATCCATTTTCTTAGCCGTTTATCCTCACATGGGTCGCGGGAGTGCTGGAGCCTATCCCGGCTGTCAATGGGCAGGCGGAGGGGTACACCCTGAACTGGTTGCCAGCCAATCACAGGGCACATAGAGACAAACAGCCACACTCACAATAACACCTACAGGCAATTCAGAGTGTCCAATTAATGGCACATGTTTTTGGGATGTGGAAGGAAACCCACACAGACTCGGGAAGAACATGCAAACTCCACACATACATCCCGGACCCGCCTGTGTGGAGTTTGCATCTTCTCCCCATGCCTGCGTGGGTTTTCTCCGGGCAGTCCCGTTTCCTCCCACATCCTCAAAACATGCCGTATTAAATCGGATACTCTAAATTGCCCATAGGTGTGATTGTGAGTGAGACTGTTGTCTGTCTCCATGTGCCCTGCGATTGGCTGGCAACCAGTTCAGGTTGTACCCTTGTGACCCTTGTTAGGATAGTAAACACAGTAATGAGAGGGGATCACCTTTTTAGATGCTTCAACAGTGTCAATACACCAACAGTGAGGGTGTCGTCAAGTCCTCACACTCACACCCTCATAAATACAAACACACACAGAGCTTGTGACAGACGTTTAGTCAAATCAACAATACCAATTGATCGCTGCGTGTATACTGTACTGAGTAGAAGAGAGCAAATCATCTCTCGATACAGTGCCACTAGAACATATTCACATGGTGTCACTTTTTCCCACATATTTCTGTTATAGATTTGCTCTAAGGCTTCTTTGAGGAGTTTCATTTTTTTAATCTACATAAAATATTCCATTATAATGGAAAAAAAAAACAGATTTTCAGATAGATGTTTAATTTATTAAAAATTGATTGATTAATGGGGCTTCATATTTTCGTTTAAGCACCTTTGGCAGCAATCATAACCTCAAGTCTTGTTGGGTATGTCTGTAAGAGCCTGGCACACCTTTTTTGGGGTATTTTCCTCGCACTTTTCTCTGCAGATCCTCTCAGTTAATCAGGTTGGATGCACAACAACCATTTTTAGGTTTTTCCAGAGATGCTGTGGGATATTTTATTTTCTATTGTACAAATATTTTGAAGAAAACTATACTCAAACCAGCTTTAAAATAAGTTAGAAGTCTAGCAAAATGTGGAAAACGTGAAGGCGTGTTAATACTTTCTGGTGGCACTGTATAGTGAGATGAATTGTTCTCTGTGCTCAGGAGTGTAGACACACAGATTAGCCGGTATTATTGATTTGAGTAAACGTTGTCTGTCACCAGTTTTGTGTGTGTCTGTGTTTCTTTCTCATGGCACTGTACATTTGACTATTATATATGGTGTATCGTAGGATATAAAAAGTCTCCACGGCCCTCTTCAATGGGTAATTTTTGTGACACATACAAGAATGAAACCAAGATAGAGCATGTCAAAGAAGCGCAGACTCTGTGGAGTGTGGGAAGGTATGATCATTTCATTGTAATGATGTTCTGAATCAAAGTCACTTGATTTTGAGTATCTGCCGATAATGAGTACTGATCTGATACCTCTGCAATGTGTTATGAGGGGGGAAAAAAGAGAGACTTTTAGGGGGTGGTCATGACAGCCTCCTCACCTGGACCACCTCGTTTAGGTGAACTAGGTCTTGTATTTAAGCCTTGTGTTTTCCTGTCTTAGTTTGTCAGACCGTTGTACCTTGATGTCATGTTCCCCCAGTTTCTTGCTCGTGCCTATGAATTCTTATATGCTGTACCCCACTTTGTTGCTGACCTCCCTCCCCATCCCTCTTTGTCTCATGATTCTGGTCCTGTTGGCTGTCTGGAATGATTACCTGTGTACCGACCTCGGACTGAATAAATATCCTTCCCGAACTGTACCTATTCTCCTGAGTCATGCATTTTGGGTCCACCCCCGTGATCTGTTCTTAAATGAGACACAACCATATTATTTTCACTGGCTTAACTGAATAAGGAATAATAATAACTTGAGTGCAGCAGTGACTCTAACCAAGTTGACAATTACAATCTCCTTATAGTGTATCAGTGGTACAGCACAAAATAATGATGCAATTTTTTTATTTATTTAAATAAACAATTTTGGCACGGTGGTTCAGCTGGTAAACCGTTGGCCTCACAGTTCTGAAGACCTGGGTTCGATCCCAGCCCCGCCTGTGTGAAGTTTGCATGTTCTCTCCATGCCTGCATGGGTTTTCTCCAGGCACTCTGGTTTCCTCCCAAATCCCCCAAAAAACATGCAACATTAATTGCACACTCTAAATTGCTCCTAGGTGTGATTGTGTTATGTGTGTGTGTGTATTTTTATTTTCCTTTCATACCTTTATGTTACGATGATGTGCTTCTTTTGTGATGTGGAATTCTGGAATGTCAAGAGGTGCCTATATAATAGACTGAGAAGGTCCGTAAACAGAGCAGGGATGTGTGTGTCTGCTGTTTGTCTATGGGAAGTTTAAGAGCTCAAGGTGACTGCAAATTTATGATAGTTGCATTCTTGTGGGTTTTTGTAACAGGAAGAACTGTGTCTACTCAGAGGACACCCCGGCTTTTAGAAGATTAACTGTCTCTGTATAACAACTTTACTTGTCATGTGAAACCTCTCTCCCCCTCCCTATGTGTGAAACTCAATAAAATGTGTGGTTTTGGGGGGGCTCGGAGAGAGTCTTACGTGCGGGTGTGGAGGATATGTTCTGCTCCTCCAAGCTCTCCCTAAACTGCAGTTTAGTAAAAAATAACTCTGCCTCTGTCTCAATCATTCTATCCTGGTGCTGTGAGCTCCTGGGACCACATTGAGCGAGAAGTCCGTGCTTTGGACCTAACAATAGCTCACCTTGATGAGACATTGACACATTTGTCAGCTGACCAGAAAGCTGAAATGTCACATCGGCTTTTTGAGTTTTCTCACCTCTTTCCAGATGTGCCTGGCTGCACATGCCTGATTAGTCATGACATAGATGTGGGTGATGCTGTGCCTGTGAAAAAAACACCCATATCGAATGAATCCTGCAAAGAGCGAGATTCTGCGGAAGGAGGTGCAGTACCTGCTGGACAGTGACATTATTGAAACCTGTGACAGTCCATGGAGTCCACCTAGTGTACTTGTGCCCAAGCGTGGTGGTGGTGGTTGGCGCTCCTACACTAACATGAAAACTGTCAATGCACTGTCACGAGCTGACTGCTACCCTCTGCCGAGAGTGGATGACTGCATTGATTACGTCAGTCAAGCGACATATGTGAGTAAGTTTGACCTTCTGAAGGGCTTCTGGCAGGTGCCACTCATGGTCCGTGCAAAGACAATTGCGGCATTCGCTACACCTGACGAACTGTATCAATACAAAGTGATGCTGTTCAGCTGGAAGAATACCCCAGCAAAGTTCCAGCGACTCGTCAACAATGACATTGGGTCTGGAAGGTGTCAAAGCCTACATGGATGATGTCATCGTATACGCCATGGAAGAGGATTCAGGAGTTCTTCAAGAGACTGTCAGCAGGGAAACAGACTGTCTATCTTGCTAAGTGCGAGTTTGGAAAGGCCCAGGTTGAATTCCCGGGGCATGTTGTAGGGCACGGCCAGGTACAACCAGTTAGTGCTTGGATGAAGGCTATTGCACGTGCTGCATCACTCTCCATGGTGTAAAGTTTGTTTGATGTTTGGTACTTCTGTTGTATGTTTCTGTGTTTTCGTTTCTTTATTTTCTGTTTATTCTATTTTCTATTCTGTTTTGTCATGTTTTGTGTTGCTTAGTTGTATTACAGCAGAAAATTTCTCCGTAACTTTCTTTTCCTTAAGGGTGAGAGTGTTATGCGTGTGTGTATATTTCTTTTTCTTTCATACTTTTATGTTACTATGATGCGGTTCTTTTGTGATGTGGAATTCTGGAATGTTCCGAGAGGTGCCTACATAAGAAGACTGAGAAGGACCTATCCACAGAGCTTCTTACCACCACTCTTTGGACAAGTAGACAAGTACACGCCACACTGCATTCTGCCATTCATTCCTGGACATTTGTTGACTTGGAATATTTGCTAGAAAGAAAATTTGCCTGGTTGTTTAACTCTGGTGACTAGTCATAGTTTGGCTCAACTACTTGGTCTTTGAACTTCAATTCTGTGTTGATTGTTTTATTTTTGTGTCGTGTGTGTGTGATTAAAATTCTTTTAAACGCAACACAACTGCTTTGACATATTTTTTCTGGTTTGAGTTTGGGGATTTTAGTCTAAAATTCACACGTAAGAATTGTGAGTGTGGCTGTTTGTATCCATATGCCCTGCAATTGGCTGGAAACCAGTTCAGGGTGTACCCTGCCTCCTGCGCAATGACAGCTGCACTCGCCGCGACCCCTGTGAGGATAAGCGGCAAAGAAAATGGATGGATAAACATTTTTTTGGATTCATGTATGAATGCAATAAGAACTGATCTCAAAAGTTCTCGCTTGAATAAGCAACAAGCATAGGTTACTGATCAGCTGAAAATGGCATGATTGGATCTGTCCAATTCTAATATATAACCTAATAAAATGAATATATTTCAGGATAATTTGCTGCATTGAACACAGGAATCCCATGAACACTATTAGAGAAAATGTTTTCAGTAATGATTACACTGATGGCAGCCCACCAGTGTCCAAATAGCTCATTAATAAGAGTCGAAAACATTTATTACATCACGGTCACAAGATTATCTGAAGGAAGACATAAGAGGACTCTCAAAACAGTTTTCATCTTTTCTCCATCTGATTTTGACTGGTGCCTTTTGAGAGTCTTCATCTTGAGTGCTAGTAATACTGGCTTGAGTAGATCTTTAAATTATGAGTTTGCATACTGGTGTATACTTTACAATTTGAAACTATGAAAACCATACTACGTATTTATATTTTATATACTGCACAAACTGGGTTGCAATTGGTAGTTATTGTTGTGCCAAAAGGAGGGGTCATACACCTTTTCCGAGGTCAAATGAAATCAATATTCAACGAAAGTTGACCTTAAATGCGCCTGAAATTTGGAATGTACCCAAAACGTATCTCATGAGACTTTGGCAAAACTCACTCAACATCTAAAAGGATGAACTCTACAAGTACAGTATGTTTTGTCTTACCTGGCCTTGCCATTAGAGAAGTAGAATATATCTCTGTCCTTAGTACAATGAGGTTAAATTGCTCAGAAGACTGCATTTGTTGATACATTGGAACCCCAACATATAAACAGCCAAATTTTCAAACTATTCCATATATGACCCAACAGACTAAATAAAAATATCGTTGCACGGTGCCAAGATTTCATGCATCCCCTTTGCGCCGACCAGTGCAGCAATTATGGGGATGTGGACAGCTCCCAGCCCCGCCACTAATTACGGTTGGTCCCTACTTTGATTTTTGACGTTTTTCTCCTTTTTTTCATTATTTTGGCAGCTCGAGAGCTAAGAAAAGTAACAGACATGCTTGGCATGAGGGCCGGAATTAAAAGAATTATTTGAGGAGGATATCAATGCTGCACAGATTGCAATGCTTGCTCACAAATACAGTACAGTATGGAAGAAACAAGCACACTATAGCAACTACAGTAATGTGTGTGTGTGTGTGTGTGTGTGTGTGTGTGTGTGTGTGTGTGCGTGCGTGCGTGCGTAGAGACGTAGAGAGTGATTGCATTTGCTGAGACACATGCCTACTTGTTGTGAAAAGAAGGAAAAGGACGCAAACCAAGAAGTCAAGGTCAAGTGGATTTCATTTTTAACTCTTCATAATTGTAGAAACATGGTTGTTAAAGGGTGTTCCAATTTTCTGGCTGAGATAGGAACAGAGGGACTTGTGACACTGTGTGGGTGCAGCTCATTAGAGCAGCTTCATTTGAATGAGAGGACAGCTCCACTTGACTTTTGATTGATCACCATAGCTCAGTGGTTAGAGGATTGGTTTGATAAACCAGGGGTCGTGAGTTCATATCTCACTGGGGCCTCTACTCCCCAAGAGAGATTGCATCAGGAAGGGCATCCGGTGCAAAAACTGTGCCAAACAAATATGAACGTTCATCTGAGATTTGCTGTGACAACCCCTAACGGGACAAGCCAAAAGAAGCCACTTGCCACGTTTGATATACAGTAGTGTAAAGCTTTACATTCCGTTCAAAGTGTACAAGCATTTATTAATATAGGGAATTGTGTCGAGGCCGAACCAATGATTGTTTACATTATTTCTTGAGAGAATTATGTTCAATACACAAACTTCAAATTACAATGACTATTCAAGAAGCAGTTAAATTTGTAAATCGATGGTCCATCGGATAGATCTGTATTTTTTATATAGCTATTTAATACAGGGCTTTATGAAACCCTTTCTGAACTTCAAACTATCATAAGAATACTTAATTTTGCAGACTCTCTAACATTCAAATATGTTCAGCAAAATACTGTTATGTCCGTTTGATTACCAGTTTATTACTCGTAAAAACCTATCCACGGTATTACAAAAATTCTGGGTGCAATTGTACAATTCAAGAAGTGATATTTAGTATAGAGCAAACCATATTTAATACTTGGATAAATATTGAAATCCATGATCTTTGCGGATGATATTGTGATCTGCAGTAAAAGCAGGTAATAGGAGGAGAAACAATTAGAAAGATGGAGCTACGTACTGGAAAAGAGAGGAATGAAGATTAGCCGAAGTAAATCAGAATATATGTGCGTGAATGAGAGGGGTGGAGGAGGAAGAGTGAAGCTCAAGGAAGAAGAGATAGCAAGGATGGATGACCTCAAATACTTGGGGTCAACAATACAGACCAATGGAGAGTGTGGTAAGGAAGTGAAGAAACGGGTCCAAGTGGGGTGGAACAGTTGGTGGAAGGTGCCTGGTGTTCTATGTGACAGAAGAGTCTCCGCTAACATGAATGGCAAAGTTTATAAAACAGTGGTGAGGCCGGCCATGATGTACGGATTAGAGACGGTGGCTCTGAAGAAACAACAGGAAGCAGAACTGGAGGTAGCAGAAATGAATATGCTGAGGTTCTCGCTTGGTGTGAAGAGGTTGGATAGGATTACAAATGAGCTCATTAGAGAGACAGACAAAATTGGATGTTTTAGAGACAAGGTTCGAGAGAGCAGACTTGGATGGTTTGGACATATTCAGAGGCAAGGGAGTGAGTATGTTAGTAGAAGGGTGCTGAGGATGGAGTTGCCAGGCAAAAGAGCGAGAGGAAGACCAAAGAAAAGATTGATGGAGGCTGTGAGGGAGGACATGCAGACAGTGGGTGTTAGAGAGGAGGATGCACGAGATGGGCTTAGATGGAAAAAGATGACATGCTGTGGCGACCCCTAATGGGACAAGCCGAAAGAAAAAGAAGAATAAATGTTGAAGTTTCCAATACGCAATTCAATGCCGATATGTGATACTTTAAATGGGTGTGAGTGTTTCGTTAAGCACTTGGGATGACGACTACACCCTTTACACCATCACAAACCCGTGCTTAAACCAGTGCAACAAACCATTTCTAACTTAAAGTACAAGCATGCTTCCTCAAAATGACCATCCTGGGAATATTGTCAGCTAAAAGAAATCAGGGAATCCAGAATTAATTACGGTGTGTTTTTAACTACAGTAGTGGAGTTGTAGAAAATCAAGTTAACCATTGCTGTTTAATTGTATTTGTTCCAATCAATATTTTTTTGATTGTGTGCATTATCTTTTCATCTGGCTAACGTTTATTTAATAAAACTCTGGCTGTGGCTTGTGTTTTGAATAACGACTTCCCGGTCTTTTGTATCTTTGAACAATTTTACTTCGCAAATGTATTATTTGAATTTAGTCAGTAAGGTTTCTTCTACTGCTAAAAATAAGAGCCCAATTTACCTTACGTAAGACATCTGTGCTACATTTCAATCAATACAGCCAATAAAGCTGTGTCAGAGATGTGCAGTGGGAGTAACTGCAGTACACTTATGTAGTGACGGATAACTGTATTGTATAAGGTATATACTATAAGTCACAAGACAGAGCTTGTGGATGATGTCATAATACCGTGCATCCAAAATTTTTGTTAAGTGACAAGCAGAAAAAATGGACTGTGGTTAAAACTGATGTTATTTTAAGTCTAGATGGGATAGTTGATCGTTACAAACATACACCATAAAAAGATATACGCAACTGATGTCAGCTTCAGACCTGTTCTCAGTAATTGCGTGTGCAAAAGTTGATGTGTGGGTGCGGCACTTACGATATGTAGGCTGGGTAAAGAAAGCCGATGAGGTTGCACAGCAAGGAGGCTCCGTAACCGATCACCAAGTACACGGCAATGATGCCAATCAGAGCTGCACCAAGAACAAAAAAAAGCACAGCTGTTGAACGCCATCACTGTATCCCACAACAATATCTTTATTTAGTAAAGACTTCAACACATATTCGAACATATGCTTCTATTGCTGTTCGAAGCGGTCTCTTCTGTAAAAAAAAAAAAAAAAAAAAAACACAGCGACGGCGCTCCCTCGCCAATGCAAGCAAGTATTTTTATTTTTTTCAATCCCTGCGCCAAAACTCACCCAAGGCCACATATGTCCTGCTAACCCCAGTCTTTGCTTCGACTCGAGCAAGGACGTCAGTCACCAGGTTCTTCTCGTGAAGGAACTTGTCAAACCTTTCTTTGAGTGCCTGTGCCATAGTTGCTCTCTTCTTGCCGACGAGAACGAATTAGGAAGTCGCTCGATGGGTAACTGCGACACTGCTTAAACTGAACACCCCCGTTAGTTCCCAGTCATCAAGGTAGGGAGTACATTGACAAACACTTCTGCTAAGTCTCTTCAAAATAAAAACTACCATTTATTGAGTTGATGCTACAGTAGTTTTTTTTTTTAAGACGATTTCAAACTGCCCATAAGTCAGTTGGTCTCTGCCGAATTTAATACGACTTCTCATCAAATCGTGGCCGAGTAAATGTAACTATATAAGTAATGGATTAGTCATGTGCCATCTTATTGTTTCAGGTCAATGGACACAATCATGTTTTATTCTCACAAGATGTTCAACTTTATATAAGTATTCCGGACCAAATCAAGACCTTTAGCACGCCGAACCGAATGTGGTTCGACGCTGTTATGAATAGGTTTCCAATTACGCTATCTTGTGTGTCATAGAGGTCAAAGAACACAGGTGATAGATGAAGCGGGAAGATTTTTTCTATCGTTTATTTTTCCGATTGGTCTAAGGGTGGCGGTGACACACAAGATGGCGTAATTGGAAACCTGTCCATAGGTACCGCCACGCATAATATCCATTTCATAAAGAAAATTGTGCGTTGATAAGAGACATGGAGCTTCACAGGGTCACCCCAACCGTCCAAGACGATCGTCTCCTAAACGAAAAATCTCTGCATGTCTGAGTTCGGGGAGTTTTTTTTTTTTTTGCTATATTATTTTGTTGTTGTTTTTTTCATTGCGTTGTGCAGCCGTGCCTTGTTTATTTATTTTTGGTTTATTTACTTATTTATTTCGCTGCGATCATAATCTTGGTCGTTAAATACAGCGCAGATATGTGTACGGAATGTTGATGTACGTTTTCAACGGGTATACTGGTCATTTTGTCTGGTGGAGGAAGAGTGATACATCAAACCAAAAAGTTGACTCAGATCACTCGCGCCATTCTTAGTTGAATTGATGTGAATATGACTCTCGAAACACAGGTATCCCATGGTTCAGTGTTATAAAATGTATGGCTCAAAACAAATACGTCGACAAATCGTTAAATGCGTTCATTTAAATTTGACGGAAAATATTATTTAAATGTACTTTTTTTTGTTTTTGTTTTATATTTCCAGAATGACTGAGTGACCTTTGTGAGAATACGTGGCTTAGAAAATTAATGGATGAATGAGTCGCAGAACAACGTGTACATGTCTTCGAAACTTGATCCATGACGTTTAGTGTTGTTGACTGCCATCACAATGAGCCAATGGTATTCCAAGAAAGAATATACGCTCTCTTCTGATTGTGGATTGTGCACTTCCGTTTTTGGCAACACTGTGTTATACTGGAGAAGAAGTTAGGGGCCCAACTGTCCAAATATCTCTGGGCCATGTTGCCTGATGAAGCTGAAATCAGAAACGCTTGGATGTAACTTGATCGCCCACCTGTCGCCTTTGTTGTTATTCCCTTTACGCGAGACGAGTGTCAATGCTTTTGACCAAGATGGAAAGCAAAAGAATCGAGATTCCCTCTGGCATACTGGACGACCTCTGCAGGTAATCCAATGCGTTCTGTCGTTTGTTAAAAAAATATTTTAAACACAATCATTGCTGGTATGCACCACCCATTATTTATCCAAGTTTAAACGCTTACAATCCTTTTTTTTAATGTGAATTTAAATGTTCGCTTCACATGAGACCTTGTGTGGTCTGAAAAAGATGCAAACGTTCATCGATTTCAGCGTCGAAAAATCACACGTTTTAATGGGATTCGGACACGATAAAAAACGACATGGACGCCGTTCGCTATTGTTTATCTTGTTTTCTGTAAAGTTTCAAATCTGTTGTGATGATTTGCTTTCTCGCAGTTTAAAATTAAATGGCTTGAGTGGACGCAAATGGAAAATGTAAATGGCCGGTTTAACGTCACATTTTCAGCTAATAAGACTAACGTAGGCGCATCAAAAAGTTAGATTTCTGTCAAAATTTCCTCGTGGTATAGATTGATTTCTGGAAAAAAAACTTTGGGTCGATTTGAGCCTTAAAAAAGTGGCGTATCACCCTTAATCCTTACCAATTGGTACTAACCAAGTCTCATTTTATTTCTGTATTTGTGTCACTCCTCTATCCAACGAGCTCATTTATTTTGATATACAGGTATTTTAGTAACATACCTGCACAACAGCATCCCTGCTTTTCTGTCTTCCTGTCTTTTAGATTAGCTGTGTGGAAGCAATTTTTGGAGATGGTTTGACGAAGCAAAGAATATTTAAGTAGAAATCTCCCAGTAGCTTTGATGAGCATGGCCATGATTAAAAACAAACAAAACAAAATAAAATGCTCTTTTTTTTTTTTTTTACGACAAAAACTCAGGATCCTGGTTAATATATTCAGTCCTAGTCATTTTCAGAAAAGACAACACCTGAGTCAACAAACATTTTGGCTTATTTTGACTGATCTTTCAAGCCTACAGGACAGGCCCTGGGTGGCCCAATGTGGTGCTGTAGGTGAGATTGTGGTAGAAAGGTGGAACAGCTGTTGGCCTCACAGTTCTGAGGACCGGGTTCAATCCCGGCCCCCGTCTGTGTGGAGTTGCATGTTCTCCCCGTGCCTGCGTGGGCTTTCTCCAGGCATTCTAGTTTCCTCCCACATCCCAAAAACATGCATTACTTCTTTTTTTCCTTTCGGCCTCACCTGTTAGGGGTCGCCACACCGTGCCATCTTTTTCCATCCAAGCCTATGTCGTGCATCTTATTCTCTAACACCCACTGTCCTCATGTCCTCCTTCACAACAGCTATCAACTTTTTATTTGATCTTCCTCTTCCTCTTGCTCTTTTGCCTGGCAACTCCATCCTCAGCACTCTTCTACCAATATACTCACTCTCTCCTCGCTGAACATGTCCAAACCATCTAAGTGTGCTCTATCTAACCTTGTCTCCAAAACATCCAACTTTGGCTGTCCCTCTAATGAGCTCGCTAACATATTTCTCCGCCACACCAGACTTGCGCATGCAGTACGACAGTTCCTCTGTTGGTACTCTGTCATAGGCTTTCTGTAGGTCTACAAAGACACAATGTAGTCCCTTCTGACCTTCTCTGTACTTTTCCACGAGGATCCTCAAGGCAAATAATGCATCTGTGGTTCTCTTTCTAGGCATGAAACCATACTGTTGCTCGCTTACATCGTTATTCCTCTATAGTTCCCACAGCTCTGAACATCAACATTGCCTTTGTTCTTAAAAATGGGAACGGCACACTTTTCCTACTTTCTTCTGTCCTGAGTCGAGCCCCCACTCTTCTTTCCCATAACTTCATTGTGTGGGTCATCATCTTTATTCCTCAATAGTTTCCACAGCTCTGAACGTCGCATTTGTTCTTAAAAATGGGGTTCTGGCACACTTTTCCGCCATTCTTCTGGCATCTTCTCTCCTGATAGTATTCTATTGAATAAGTTGGTCAAAAACTCCACAGCCACCTCTCCAAATTGCTTCCATATCTCTACTGGTATGTCATCAGGGCCAACTGTCTGTCTTTCCATTTTTCATTCTGTTCAGTGCCTTTCTAACTTCCTCCTTACTAATCATTGCCACTTCCTGGTCTTTCACACTTGCCTCTTCAACGCTACATTCTCTCCCATTCTCTTCATTCATTAATTTCTCAAAGTATCCTTTCCATCGACACTACTGGCACCAGTTAATGTATTTCCATCGTGATGTTAATCACATTTACTTGCTCCACATCATTTCCATCTCCATCCTTCTGTCTGGCCAAGCTGTAGAGATCATTTTCTCCCTCTTTCGTATCCAACCTGGTGTACATGTCGTCATATGCCTTTTGTTTAGCTTTCGCCACCTCTACCTTTCTCCTACTTCGCATCTCAATGTATTCCTTCCGCCTCTCTCCAGTCCTCTCTATGTCCCACTTCTTCTTCACTATTCTCTTTCTTTGGATGAGTTCCTGTATTTTGGGGTTCCACCACCAAGTCCAGGCCACGATCTATACATTATGGAAGTAATTTGATGAATGCTCATATATGTTTGGCACAGTTTTACACCGGATGACCTTCCTTCCGCAATCCTCTGCATTTATTCACCTTGGGACCGGCCTGCGGGACGCACCCCTTCATCCTGCAGATAGAAACAAGCAATCAACTAAACAAAGTCAGCACATAAAATACAGAATTCACACACTACCTTGTCTACAGTATTTTAAAGTATGATAAAAGCAATCAAATATACAAAGTAAAGACATAAGATACACAATTTATATATTACTTAATCTATGCTAAAGTTTAAATCAGATAAATGTTATCAAATAAACACAGTCAGCACATGAGGTACACAAATCACATACTACCTGTGTGGAAAACATGTGGATATCAGGTATTAGGTAAGGTTGTTAGCGCGTTAGGCAAGGTGAACTTGGGCCGAGCAGCTTCAACACGAACGATACGGCTCGTATTTGGGTACTAACATAAGACTTGTTAAATTTCCTATAAGTCCTCATATCCCTCGTTGTACCCGTTGTTTAGGTCGTACACGTTATGAAGTTACACACGTTCGATGTTTCTTCAACAGCAGGGTTTGATCGCAAACGCTACTCGTTGTTAGCCAGCTAAGGTAAGGTGGTCTGGGCCTATAAGCAAGTTTAAATTGGTATAAGTACTAAGTACTCACGGTCCTCGTTGTAAACGAAACGTAGGTTTTGCAGGTCGTGTAAGTACTCGCTACTGATGTTTATCTCCTCAGCAAATATTTGATTTGCATACGTTACTTGATGTTCCCAAGCTAGGCTAGCTAGGCCTTGCAGCTTCAACGCAAACGAATACGGCTCCAATTTGGGTACTAAGATTATACAGATGATGATTTTAGTCCACTGAAGTCATCACCTGGGGCGTCCCACGTCGAGCACTCACAACATTCAGTCCAAATTCAGAAGGATTTAGTTATTGAACGGTCGTGCAGGTTGCGGCCTCCTCGATTTGTTAATTAGTTAATTAATTAATTACTTTGAGACTTTAAATTCCCCCTAGGTGTTATTGTGAATGTAACTGTCTGCCTCCATGTGCCCTGCAATTGGCTGGCAACCAGTTCAGGGTGTACCCTGCCTCCTACCTGATGACAGCTTGGATTGACTCCAGCACTCCCATGATGCTCGGGACAATAAGCGGCTCACAAAATGGAGGGATAGGTGAGATAGCAGTCATTCACATTTGACGAGCACGATCACGCTCGTGCGCCATCACACTCTCAAATATGCACAGTCGAGCATGAAAAATCACACGCTTAAAATTTATGAGTAGAAAAAAATGAATATTGAAAGACATTGCTTATTTTGTGTAGTCTTCACATTAATTTACGTGTTTATTTCATAAACGTTGGTAACAAAACAAGCCTGATACTCAACAATCAGTATTCATCCGGAAACAGGAAATGCAAGTTAACCGTACTGAGCATGTTCAGAAATTATGCCAAAAGCACATGTTCCGAGCTGCTTCACGTACTGCGAGCGCATTTACGTCGAAAGTCATCAGCATAATGAGCCATGTCAAAGGAAATTCAGTTATACCAGGGGTGTTAGATGCGTTGATCGCGAAGCAGTTTTGGTTGATCGTGTTGATTGTGCATATATATATATATATATATATATATATATTATATATATATATATACACACACACACACAAATCCATCCCCTTTGGTACCGCATTTTCTCTTTTCCCCTCTCCATGCTTTAGGAAGCGATGGATCTACTGCTAGCCTTCCTCAATGCATTGACAATAGATAGCGCCATAATAACAATACATCAAGATGAAATAAAATTATTTGATTAAATGAATATATAGTTTTGAAATTCAATGTCTATTGACCTCTTTAAAAATGTATGTCTCAGTCTATGCAGTGTCATTAAATTAGGTAACAACTCAGCAAGTTATTTTCAGCTCTTGAGATTCCATCCCTAATCACACCCGCATCTTTATATCTGTGGGCATGACTGGTGGACCACACCCGTAACTGTATATCTGCGGACATGACTGACCACACCCGTACATTTTTTAAATGTGAGTGACTGAGATTGTATATGGCTCCCCTCTCCATGAATGAGTTACATACACGAACAAAAAATGTCAAATGGCAATAGTTTTTAACGTTTCTTTAAATTTATATGATAACATATCACACAATTTAATATATAAAATTAAACGTGTTCTTCATTTTGCATCACTGACTAACAAATCAGGTGTGTAAATTGTTGATGCAACACCTTATGGCACACAAAAGGAGCAACATGCTGACCTCTCTCCCATTTCCCCTTTTTCTTCTTGTGTTCTGGACAGCTTTGGTAATTTTGACATATTTCCGGAGTTCAATGGGGATACATGACTACATTTGCTCCCACCCCAACAGAGAGCCTGCAGTATTAGCTCGTGGAGGGAGTATTTTGTATTATATTATCATTTGTAAAAATATTAATTGGGAATTTGTTTACATTTGAATCTGTTTTGTATATTAAAAGTACTGCATGTCCTGGGCTTTACTGCTGTCTAGGGCTAGGAAAAGCACACACCACATCTCCGTACAGACTGATGTTTCAAATTGAGTATGTTTGCATGAACCAAGTGTAGTTAAACCCCGAGTCATCCCTTGTCCAATTTCTTTAGGACATTTTCTGGACTTTGCTGTTTTAGAACAAAGAATAATCTGTTAGAGTAAAAGTTTAGAGGGCTTCAAACAGTTTTTCACAAGTTAAACTTCAAAACTAATGGCGCAATTTATAAGTCATTAGAAAAAGGAGATAACCACCTTGGATTTGCAAAAAAAAAAATGTTTGGTCTCTGAAAATCTGATTATACCTGGTACAGCCCTCTGGTAACTAACTCCACTCTTAAATTATCAGAAAGAGATGGCCAGTCAACAAGGTCCCAATGTGTTTCCTACAAGAATGTAGAAAACATTTGATAACAGATACTACTGGTAAATTGACTAAAATATTCCAGAATTAATAGGTTGGATGGTTTGTACAGATTCATTTGTTGTCAACATTTTGACAGAAATTGTTCATTCTTGATACCGAACTGTGTCTCAATTTGGTCATATGAACATACAGTAAGTAATGTTAGTGCAGCTGGAGCATACAATTCCAGACCTCACCTGTTTGAACCTTACTTTCGCTGGGGCCATATGTTGTGTCTCTGTGGTGCCACTCCAAAGATGCCTGAGGCTTACGCTCACTTGCCACTTTCTTCATTGGTCCATGTCGTCGCGCCGGTGATGGCTCATAACTGTCAGGTTTACCAATTAGACATTCATTAAACAGGACAAAAAAGGAAACAAAGACAGCAGTTCAAGTTTGACAACTCGCGAGGAGAAAGGAGAGGAACGGTCTTGTGAAGTTAACCACTGCACTCTCTGATTATCCTTTCCTCAGCCCCTCTATTCATTTAGTTTCAAAACGCCCCTTATTGTTGTTGGATGTTACAAAAATGTGAGCGGGCGAGCTTAACATATTGGAAACACTTGTACTTGTGTGTGTGTGGTGTGTGTGTGTGTGTGTGTGTGTGTGTGTGTGTGTGTGTGTATATAATATTGCTGAGTGCATGTTGATCATTTCTTTAACAGACAACAGGTGCTCCTGGTTCTAACAGTTTTGATGATAAGATGGTTTGTTCTTGTGCTATCTCCTGCTCGGCGGCTGTCACATTATCTAGAGCAGAGCAAAGCATTTCTTTATTGGAAGCAGTTGTATGATAATTATATTCACAATTATTCCTACATTTCCCCCTGTTTATCCTACATTTGCTACCACGTTATCTAGAGCAGAACAAAGCATTGCAGGCAGAAAGTTACTCAATTGGAGCAGAGCAAAGCATTCTTTATTGCAGGCAGGAAGAGTAAATTATATTTATAATCATTTCTACATTATCCCCGTTTATCCTACATTTGCTCAAATCCTCACATCATCTAGTACATCACCCTCTCGGCTTTATTCTTTTAGAACGACCGATAATGAAATAGAATGACCAAGCCACAAAGATCTGCAAAGAAATGCAAAACATATTTATTTTAAAGTATATTAAGGATTCTTTGTTTAAATGTTTGTATGCCTTGCATAACCGCATGAGCCAATATTGCACAACACAACATAGTTAAACATAAACATTTTTTGTTACTATATGAGTTCATGTTGATGATCACTGAAAACCATACAAATGAAAATGCATACTTGGGCTGTGTCACTCGCGTCAGTGGATTCATCCAACTGCAGTGAGAAACACTCACAATATCCAATGTCCTTCCACACCAGCCATGGCTTCACAGCGCCGTGTAACTGTATTCCTTTACAGTTGCAGAGATTTTATTGAAGATAATATCCATCCATTTTCTTTTGCCGCTTATCCTCACGAGGGTCGCGGGGAGTGCTGGAGCCTATCTCAGCTGTCTACGGGCAGGAGGTGGGGTACACCCTGAACTGGTTGCCAGCCAATTGTAGGGCACATGGAGACAAACAGCTGCACTCACAATCACACCTAGGGGCAATTTAGAGTGTCCAATTAATGTTGCATGTTTTTGGGATGTGGGAGGAAATCGCATTGCTCGGAGAAAACCCACGCGGGCACAGGAAGAACATGCAAACTCCACATAGGGGGGGCCAGGATTGAACCGAGGTCGTCAAAACTGTGAGGCCAACCCTTTACCAGCTGAACCACCGTGCCGCCTGAAGATAATACTTCCGACCTATTTTTAAAAGATCAAAACTAGTCAGCTATGCTTCTTTTACCATCGATTCGTCTTGGAAGGACTTCTTGTTATCAACGATGATGTGACGAACCTGGAACGATGCTTCGGTGGCTGCTTTCGCTGTTGAACTATATTGTGTGAAAAGTGACTGCTGTGTGGCCAATTGGGATTTTAGTTGGTTCACTTTGCTCATTCTCAGCTTGCTTTTCCACATTTTGCTCCACATTTCACTTTACTGGAAGATGAGGCAAACTTGCTACATAAATGACATTGTAGAAAAAAAAAAGTCCACCTCACATTTCGAATGATCTTGAATCTTGACGGAGAATATTTGGCAATCAGTTTGTGACTTCAAGTTGAAGTGCACATGGGTTTTGCCGCAGGATAGCAATCCACACCAGCAAGTGATCTTCGAATGGGTTAAAGAAAAAAAAGTTTTTGGAGTGGCCTTGTCAATGTTCAATTACAATGGTGTCATCCATGCAAAACCCTTCTGTGTTTGAGTGAAACAATCCTGCAAGGAAGAGTGGGCCAAAACATCTCCACAGAAATGTGAAAGAATCATTGCCAGTTTTAGAAAATGTTTGATTTAATAGTTACAGTGAAGAAAATAAGTATTTGAACACCCTGCTATATTGCAAGTTCTCCCACTTAGAAATCATGGAGGGGTCTGAAATTTTCATCATAGGTGCATGTCCACTGTGACTGAGATAATCTAATTAGAAAAATCAAGAAATCACAATGTCTGATTTTTTTTTTTCTTTTTTTCCAATCTATTTGTGTGATACAGCTGCAAATAAGTATTTGAACACTTCTATCAGCTACAATTCTGACCCTCAAAGACCCGTTAGTCTGCCTTTAAAAGTTCATCTCCACTCCATGTATTATCCTAAATCAGATGCACCTGTGTGAGGTCGTTAGCTGCATAAAGACACCTGTCCACCCCATACATTCAGTAAGACTCAAACTTGTAACATAGCCAAGATCAAAGAGCTGTCACCAGAGACAAAATTGTACAACTCCACACAGCTGGAAAGAGATACGTAGAAATTGCCAAGCAGCTTGGTGAAAAAAGGTCCACTGTTGGAGCAATCATTAGAAAATGGAAGAACCTAAACATGGCGGTCAATCTTAATTAGAGTGGAGCCCCATGCAAGATATCACCTCGTGGGGTCTCAATGATACTTAGAAAGGTGAGGAAGAATCAGCCCAGGACTTCAGGACAGGACTTGGTCAATGACCTGAAAAGAGAGGGGACCACCGTTTCTAAGGACAAGGTTGGTAGGACACTAAAATGTCAAGGTTTGAAATCATGCATGGCACGGAAGGTTCCCCTGCTTAAACCAGCACAGGTCAAGGCCTGTCTTAAGTTTGCCAATCACCATTTGGAGACAGAAGAGTCATGGGAGAAAGTTTTGTGAAATTGAACTCTTTGGTCATAATTCCACTAACCGTGTTTGGAGAAAGAGGAATGATGAGTTCCATCGCAAGAACACCATCCCTACTGTGCAGCATGGGGATGGTAGCATCATGCTTTGGGGTGTTTTTCTGCAGATGGGACAGGACGACTCCTCTGTATTAAGGAGAGGATGACTGCGGCCATGTATTGTGAGATTTTGGGGAACAACCTCTTTCCCTTAGTCAGAGCATTAAAGATGGGTCGTGGCTGGGTCTTTAAACATGACAATGACCCGAACCACACAGCCACGAAAACCAAGGAGTGGCTCCGTAAGAAGCATATCAAGGTTCTGGCATGGCCTAGCCAGTCTCAAGACCTAAACCCAATAGAAAATCTTTGGAGGGAGCTGAAACTCCGTGTTTCTCAGTGACAGCCCAGATCAGCCCTGATCTTCTCGGTATGGAGGAGTGGGCCAAAATCCCTCCTGCAGTGTGTGCAAACATGGTGAACAACTTCAGGAAACATTTGACCTCTGTAATTGCAAAAAAGGCTACTGTCCGAAATATTAATGTTGGTTAACAGGTGTTCCAATACTTATTTGCAGTTGTATCACACAAATAAATTGTTAAAAAAATCATACATGGTGATTTCTGGATTTTTCTTTTTAGATTATCTCTCTCACAGTGGACATGGACCTATGATGAAAATTTCAGGCCCCTTCATATAGCGATATAGCAGGAGGCCCCGTAGCTCAGTGGTTAGAGCACTGGTTTGGTAAACCAGGGGTTGTGGGTTTGTATCCCATTGGGGCCTCCACTCCCTGAAAAGGGTTGCGTCAGGAAGGGCATCCGGCGTAAAAATTGTGCCAAACATATATGTGCGTTCATCTGAGATGACACGCTGTGGCGACCCCGAAAGGGACAAGCCGAAAGTAACCTCCTCATAAAGCGATATAGCAGGGTGTTCAAATACTTATTTTCTTCACTGTATGTTGGCAATTACTTCTTCACACAGGGCCAGGTTATTTATTTTTCTTACTTCATGTATGAAGTTACCATTTAAAACCTATATTTTATGTTTACTTGTGTATTTTCCCACCAATATCTACAATATGTATATTTTAAAGTAGGGAAACTGGAAAAAAAAATTACAAAGGGCAAATACTTTTCACTTCACAGCAGTGAAGAATTAAGTGTTCTCCTGCTTCACTGCCCTTTGCTTCTCTTCCCTTTGTCAATTTTCAATAGTGTTCCTAAACCTTGTGGAAGTTATGATACAGCTCCAAACCAACTGTTGCTCTGAATCCTTGTGGAAGTTATGATAAATCAACACAATACTCAGTTCTATAGATTAAGATTGGGATGTTACTTATTTTCAAATGCTAGTCAAGGCTAGTGAAACGATACTTGGGGCGTTATAGCATGTTTTTTCCACTAATGACAGCTGTCCTGTGTTTCTACAGTCGATTTATCCTACACATTCCCAGTGAGGAAAGGGACAACGCTATCCGGGTGTGCTTCCAGATTGAGTTGGCACACTGGTTTTACCTGGACTTCTGCATCCCAAATACAGTGGCCGCTCCTTACTGTGGCATAAGAGACTTTGCCAAAGCTGATATCCTTTCTCTTGATCAATGATATTATCAGTAGCGTTTTCCCAGCAGCTCCTTATGCTTTGCGATGTTTCTTGAAATGTATTGAAGTACAGCGGTGCCTTGAGCTTCAACTTTAATATGTTCCTTGGTTTCGCTTATAACATCTTTTCCTATTGAAGTTAATTAATATTAATCTGTTTCAGCCCCCACCCACCCCCAAAAACAGCACATTTTGTAATATGTTTTTTTAATGAGAAAAATGGCACTGTCTTATTGTACCTTGTACAACAGTAATGATGTTTGAACAGGTTTGAAAACAATTTACTAGTTTTTCTCACATTCATTTCAGTGCACATTGTGCTGCTTATTCTAATGCAGCCCTATGGGGGCACAAGCAGGCGCAATCTGGAGGCCGGTCCCAAACCCAGATAAATGCACAGAGTTGCAGTCACTGTGATTTGACAGCAACGTATGTGCCCGCGCAGTCTCAAATCTCCAGTCGAGCATAAAAAAATCACTCCCGTAAAATTTCTTACAAGTATAAATACATAGATATTGAAAGATTTCGCTTATTTTGTATAGTCTTGACCAATGTTCCCTCTAAGATGCACTACTGTGCAATTACGCACTTGGCACACACACTCGGGGCACATGAAAACCGATCCGGCACAATGAACCACAGCCTGGTTTCTTTTTTTTTTCTTTTTTTTTTTTAAACACGGAAGCACTCCAACAAGCTGCTGCTCATCCTACGTCTACTTCTCAGTTTACCTGCCCCCCCTCCCCCGCTCCCTCCGCTCTTAAAGGGGTACACTCATAATTACAAACAGAACACATACTTACAACTTTATATCTGGTGGCATGACTGGTGGACCAAACCCATAACTTTATCTGTGGGCATGACTGGCCACACCCGTACATTTTTCATGTGAGAGTCACTGGGGTTGCGTCAGGAAGGGTATCCAGCGTAAAACTTTACCAAACAAATATGACCGTTCATCTAAAGAATACCATACCAGATCAGTCGTGGCCCGGTTTAACAATGCCCGTCCCCGGCACCTTTACCTGCAGGGTGTCAGTGGAAATTCAGCTAATGTGGGTCGAAGAGGAGGAAAGCGGATTCGGTGACAGAAGAAGAAGGGGAATGCACAGAACCTACAACTGAGTGTAGGGACTTTGAATGTTGGGCCTATGAGAGGAAAACCTCATGAGTAGGTAGAGATTAGGAGAACGGTTGATATATTGTGCATCCAAGAGAGTAGGTGGAAAAGTAGTATGGAAACTCAAAATTGAAGGTGTATAATTGTTATGTATAATTTGATTAGTGGCTATGCCCCACAGGTAGGATGTGACCGAGAGTTGAAAGAGAAATTCTGGAAGGAACTACATTAATTAGTTCTCAGCATCCCAGACAGAGAAAGAAATGTAATTGGTGCAGATTGTAATGGACATGTTGGTGAATGAAATGGGGGATGAAGAAGTGATGGGTAAGCACAGCATCCAATAAAGAAACTTTGAGGGAGAGGTGGTGGGGGACTTTGCAAAAACGATGGAAATGGCAGTAGTGAACCCTTTTTTTCCAGAAGAGGCAAGAACTTTGGGTGACCTTCAAAAGTGGAGGTAGAAGCACGCAGGTGGATTAGATTTTGTGCAGGCGATGTAATCTGAAAGTGGTTACTGACTATAAGGTAGTGGTAGGAGAGAGTGTAGTTCGACAGTATAGGATGGTGGTGTGTAGGATGACACTGGTGGTGGGAAGAAAGATTAAGAAGACAAAGGTAGAGCAGAGAACTATGTGGTGGAAGATGAGAAAGGAAGAATGTTGTGCGGCCTTTCGGAAAGGAGTGAGACAGGCTCTCCATGGACAGGAGGAGCTCCCGGAAGACTGGACTACTACAGCCAAGGTGATGAAAGAGACGGGCAGGAGAGTACTTGGTGTGTCTTGTGGTAGAAAAATGGAGAAGGAGACTTGGTGGTGGAACCCCAAAATACAGGTCATACAAAGAAAGAGGTAAACAAAGAAGAAGTGGGACACTGAGAAGACTGAAGAGAGGCAAAAGGAATACATTGGGATGCGACGTAGGGCAAAGGTAGAGGTGGCGAAGGGTAAACAAGAACCACATGACGACATGTACACCAGGTTTGGACACGAAAGAAGGAGGAAAGGGTCTCTCCGGGGTGGCCAGACAGAGGGATAGAGACGGGAAGGATGCGCAGCAGGTAAGGGTGATTAAAGGAATATGCTGCTGAACAATGAAAAGCCTTAATCTGATAGGTCAAGTCATATGTACTGTACCTTAAAAAATTGAGGTTAATCCAATAGCATTACATGGTGTTTTGAGAAGATTTTTATCACCAATTACGAATTTTCATGGATGCCGCTATTTTGGCGAGTCACATGACCTCCTTGCGTGGATGTGGTGTATTTTCTGTGCAAACAAAGAAAGAAATCATAGCCGATTTGTAATGTAATGTAATCACATGCAGTACCACCACCTTCGGACACGTAAAAATGCCTACTGTATCGCAAAACTTTGCCATAATTCAGATAGAAAGGCTCGGTGGCATATTGTGCCCAGTAAGAAAAAGAAACATTTAAGGACCCAGTGGCTAGCGAAGTGTGGTCTCCCTGAGCTGTACGACATATGTCCAGGTGTATTTGTGCATTTATTTAAGACCAACACTTTGAGTACAATAAGTCTCTGAATTCTTTTAAATAACATTATGAGGTTGCTAACCACTGATGACAAAAGTACTTCTTACCATGAATACGACTTCTTGTGTTTTCATACGTCATGCAGGCGTTGAGACTTCCATTCGTTCATCGTGACCGTAATTCAATTTGATTTGCCATCATGATGGTTCGATGGTGAACAGTTCTTGCTGACAAAGGCATGTCTTTTACTCAATTGATTATCTTGTCTTTATGTGAAGTTGGCAAAATGTTGATTGGCAACGTCAAGTACGAATGCTTTGGCATACTCCCCATCTGTTCAATTTCAACACAGCAGAATCCCCCCCTTTCCACAAATGCTGTCCATTCTTGTTGAAAACATCGGTACTCCTCATATTTTTTTTCTTTGAGCGACCTTTGTCAAACGTTTCCATAATTATTGTTCCGACACATTCAGCGTTCAACCGTTCTGCGCCTGTGGTTAGTTTGCTAGTTAGACTCTGTGTCATTCCCGTCCGAAAATCCATCCAAATATTCACCGTTATTTACAACCACAGGTTCAAATCTCTATGGATGTATTCCTCCGATATTAGTTCTTCATCAAATGAGGCTAAACCCAACAAATCAGCGCTGTCCGTGATTGTGTATTCCTTTGTTTGCGCACAGGAGACGTCACTTCTATTTTTTTATGTCATGTGACTCGCCAAAATGGCGGCACCCATGAAAATTCGTAATCTCCGATTAAAAATCTTTAAAAACACCGTAAAATGATATCGGATTAACCTCAAATTTTCAAGGTACAGTACTTATGACATGACCTATCGGATTAAGACTTTTCATTGTTCAGAGGCGTATTCCTTTTTATCACCCTTACCTGCTGCACATCCTTCCTAAACTCTAGACCTCTGTCTGGCCACCCTATAGAGATCCTTTCCTCCTCCTTTTGTGTCCAGTCTGGTGTACATGTCTTCATGTGCCTCTTGTGTATTATTGTTCAGCAGAGTATTCCTTTAAGAACAGAGATGGAAATATTTTGACTAGTGCCAGTGGAGTGCTAAATACAGTGAATAAAATAAGTATTTGAACACTCTGCTGTATTCCAGTTTCTCTCACTTAGAGATCATGGAGGGGTCTGAAATTTTCATCATAGGTGCATGTCCACTGTGACTGAGATAATCTAATAAGAAAAATCGAGAAATCACAATGTCTGATTTTCATTTTTTTTTAAACAATTTATTTGTGTGATACAGCTGTAAATAAGTATTTCAACACTTGTCTATCAGCGAGAATTCTGACCCTCAAAGACCTGTTAGTCCGCCTTTAAAAGTCCACCTCCACTCCATGTATTATCCTGAATCAGATGCACCTGTGTCAGGTCGTTAGCTGCATGAAGATACACCTGTCTACCCCATACAATCAATAACACTCAAACTTGTAACATGGCCAAGACCAAAGAGCTGTCCAAAGACACCAGAGATAAAATTGTACAACTCCACACAGCTGGAAAGGGGTATGGAGAAATTGGCAAGCAGATTGGTGGAAAAAAAGGTCCACTGTTGGAGCAATCGTTAGAAAATGGAAGAAGCTAAACATGACGGTCAATCTCAATCGGAGTGGAGCCCCATGGAAGTTATCACCTCATGGGATCTCAATGATCCGTAGAAAGACAGGCCTTGACTTAGCTGTCAGTGACCTGAAAAGAGCTTGGACCACCGTTTCCAAGGTGACTGTTGGTAATACACTAAGACGTCATGCTAAGAATCATGCATGGCATGGAAGGTTCCCCTGTTTAAACCAGCACATTTCAAGGCCCATCTTAAGTTTGCCAATGACCATTTGGATGATTTTTGTTATTTTTGTGCACATGGGACAGGACGACTGCACTGTATTAAGGAGAGGATGACCGCGGCCATGTATTGCAAGATTTTAGGGAACAACCTCTTTCGCTCATTCAGAGCATTGAAGATGGGTCGTGGCTGGGTCTTTCAACATGACAATGACCTGAAGCACACAGCCAGGAAAACCAAGGAGTGGCTTCGTAAGAAGCATATCAAGGTTCTGACTCGGCCTAGCCAGTCTCCAGACCTAAACCCAAAAGAAAATCTTTGGAGGGAGCTGAAACTCTGTGTTTGTCTGTGACTGCCCAGAGACCTGTCTGATCTAGAGATCTGTGTGGAGGAGTGGGCCAAAATCCCTCCTGCAGTGTGTGCAAACCTAGTGAAGAACTACAGGACACGTTTGACCTCTGTAATTGCAAACCCTAACCCAAATATTAACATTGGTTTTCTCCGGTGTTCAAATACTTATTTGCAGATGTATCACAAATAAATTAAAGAAATCATACATTCTGATTTCTGGATTTTTCATTTTAGATTATCTCTCTCACAGTGGACATGCACCTAAGATGAAAATTTCAGACCCCTCCATATTTCTAAGTGGGAGAACTTGCAATATAGCAGGGTGTTAAAAAACTCATTTTCTTCACTGTAGATGGAAAGATAACTTTGAGAAGTTGAATGAAGAAAATGAGAGAGAATAAAGAGTAAAAGAGATGATTTTGAAGGACCAGGAAGTGGCAATGATTAGTAAGGGGTGAGTTAAAAAGGCACAAAAGAGGATGAAAAAAGGAAAGTGAGTTGGTCCTGATGCTATACCTGTGGAAGTATGTAATCAATTAGGAGAGGTGGCTGTGGAGTTTTTGACCAACTTATTCAATAGAATACTAGCAGGCGAGAACATGCCAGAAGAATGGCGGAAAAGTGTGCCAGAACCCCATTTTTAAGAACAAAGGCAACGTTCAGAGCTGTGGAAACTATCGAGGAATAAAGATGATGAACGAATGAACAATAAAGTCATGGGAAAGAGTATTGGAGGCTAGACTCAAGAAGTAAGTATATGCGAGCAACAGCATGGTTTCATGCCTAGAAAGAAGACCACAGATGCATTATTTGCCTTTGGGATGCTAGTGGAAAAGTATAGGTACATTGTCTTTGTGGGTCTAGAGAAAGCCTATGACAGAGTACCAAGAGAAGAACTGTGGTACTGCATGCATAAATCTGCCCCGGCAGAGAAATGTCAGAATACTTGAGGACATGTATGAGGTCAGCAGAACAGTGGTGAGGTGTGCCGTAGGTATGACAGAAGAATTCAAGGTGGAGGTGGGACTGCATCAGGGATCAAATTTGAGCCACTTCCTGTTTGCTGTGATAAGGTTAGACTGGAGTCCCCTTGGACCATGATATTCACTGATATTGTGATTTGCAGTGAAAGCAAGGGGCAAGTGAAGGAACAGTTAGATGGAGGCATACACTCAAAAGGAGAGGAATGACGATTAGTAAAACAGAATATATGTTCATGAGTGAGAGAGGTGGAAGGGGAAGAGTGAGGCTCCGGGGCGAAGAGATAGCGAGGGTTGATGACTTCAAATACTTGGGGTCACCAATCCAGAGCAATGGTGAGAAGAAGAAAAGAAATGAGTCCAAGGAGGTTGGAGCAGCTGGCGGAAGGTGTCTGGTGTGTTATGTGACAGAAGAGTCTCTGCTTGGATGAAGGGCAAAGTTCATAAAACAGTCGTGAGGCTGGCCATGATGTACGGATTAGAGACGGTGGCACTGAAGAGACAACAGGAAGGAGAGCTGGAGGTGGCAGAAATAAAGATGTTGAGGTTCTTTCTAGGAGTGAGCAGGTTGGATAGGATTAGAAATGGGTTCATTAGAGTGTCAGCCAAAGTTGGATGTTTTGGAGACAAGTTTCGAGGGACCAGACTTTAATGGTGTGGACATGTCCAGCGGCGAGAGAGTGAGTAAATTTGTAGAAGGGTGCTGGGAATGGAGCTTCCAGGGATGAGATCAAGAGGAAGACCAAAAAGAAAGTCGATGGATGTTGTAAGGAAAGACATAAAGGCAGTTGATGTTAGAGGAAGATTCAGGAGATAGGCTTAAATATAAAAAGATGACACACTGTGGCGACTCCTAACAGGACAAGCTGAAAGGAAAACAAGAATAAGATTGTGCTGCTTATTCTGGTGTATGTTCCTTGCCAACCTCAGGACAAAATAAGACAGAAAAACACATGTACTCGAGACTTAGCTCCTTTCGGCTTCTCATTACGGAACTGAGAGTCATTTGTCTTCTCTGAAGTTTCACAATATATGCTTGGGTTCAGATATTCATTGCCTGAAGGGAACAAGGCCACAACATCAAATAGATGCTAATTGTCAGCCTGTGTGCCAATTGAGTTTCCCATTGTTGATAAGCATCAAGGTCACTGAGGCTGTGTGCTTGTTTTAAATGCAAAATGTAATTTTTTGTTTTATATTTAGTTTGACCCTGCGTTTCATCTTAGAGTATCAGTAAACGTATTGGAGCCTCTTTCTTGAATAGTTATCAAATTGAAAGGAAAAGATTATTACAAACGCTAATTATAATTAAGTTGGAACATTGTGTAAAATGTAAAACAAAACAATGATTTTCTAATCATTTTCAACCTGTATTCAGTAGCAGACACAACTGTCATGGTTGGAGCTAGTGAAGGGCAAGGAAGGCACGGCAAGCTGTGCAAGATCCAAGTGCAGGTAAGCAAGGGGACAAGGCAGTACTCGAGGAATCTAAAAAAAAATCGTTAATCCAAAAAAAAAAAAACAACCAAAAATACTCGTATAATAAAGTATGACTAAAACCTAACCTAGAAGCTTGACATGACTTTAAAAAACGCAGTGCAAACAAGCAATCCTTGACAAGGACAATTGACCAACAAGAACTGGTCGGCACCACTGACAAAATCACACAAGACATGGAACACAGGAAAAACAAAACCAACCCAGTAAAAGCCGAGAACGTGACAACTACAAAGACATATATACTGTTTTGTTCAAACAAACATGCATTTCATGTGAGTTTGAAAAACAATTACATTTTCTTGACACCTGCTAACTTTTCCTACACTGTCCATTCCTGTTGCCCCATGGAGAGGATGTGCAGAAAGTCCTTGAACAGTGGAAGGAGTATAAGATGGGCGTTCCTACTTATGGCGCAATCATTCTTGATGAGTCATTAGAAAGTGTGAGTCTTCATCAGTTGAAATTATTTTTTCCTTTCCAGTTTACAGACTTCTTCTTTTGCGATATTTAATATATAGCCCCTCAGTGGGAATTTGGACTTCTAGAGAGGCTTAACACACTTTTCTTCATCCCTTATATTGTTTTTTTTTTTTTTTTTTTTTTTTTTTCAGGTTCTCCTTGTTCAGGGCTACCTTGCAAAGTCAGGCTGGGGCTTTCCCAAAGGGAAAGTGAATGAGGATGAAGCGCCTCATGATTGTGCTGTTCGTGAAGTGAGTCGTTTGTTCTTTCCCCGTAACTGACCACAATGAAACCGAAATGTCTTTATAACTTGCAATATATACTGTATTTCCATCCCCAGGTGTTCGAGGAAACTGGCTTTGACATTAAAAATCGTATCGGCAAAGATATGTACATAGAGCAGAAAATCACTGACCAACTTGTACGGCTCTATATCATACCAGGAGTATCCAAGGATACGAAGTTTAATCCCAAAACTAGAAAGGAAATCAGGGTACATATTTCTAATTCAATTTAAAATCTTTTTTTAAATATGTATATAATTATTTTCTTTATCTTTTAGAATATTGAGTGGTTCTCAATTGAGAAGCTGCCATGTCACAGAAACGACATGACCCCAAAGTCTAAACTTGGACTTGCCCCCAATAGGTTTTTTATGGCTATTCCATTCATAAGGTATGTCAAGAAGAAAGTGTGCACTCATCCTCGTTTTTTGCAGTTAATTGGGACCAGAACCTCCCCCAAAAAGTTAAAAAACACAAAGTATCAGAGGATGTACATGTTTATGTGGGTACCAGAATGTTTAAAATATGTAAACAGCATTTGTAGATTGGATATTTGAGACAAAAGGAGGTATTTAGTTAAATCTTTAATTATAAAACAGTGTAAACATACACTGTATTATAAATTTATCATATAAATTATAAAACTCTTATATTAATGTATAGTTACATTTCATCACTCAGACTTCTGCTAGAGGCACTGGCAATGTAGCTTTGAGATGGGTAGGGTTTTTTTGTGTGTGGGGGGGTATCAGAATATTTTAAATGTCAACAGTACAGAATTTACACATTGCATACTTGAGACAAGAATTACAACAGTACAAGTGTCTACCTAAATAATAACAATTAAAGGGCCACTGTCATGAAATGCATGATTTTTAGTATGTTGTTAATGAAAAAACGGCAGCCGACATGGACCCATGCGTTTTTTCACCACAAAACATGATTTTGACGTATACAGCTTTTTGTAACTCCCGCCATGAAAATCCTTTCGAGGGATTTGTTTTTCGAGAAGAAGCAGGAAGTGATGTACATGGCAGGACCGCCTTCAAGTGGACTCGTTTGTTTCTATTAGTTTTACCTCCTGGAAGGTAGCTTGTTTTTCCTTCGTGTTAGCCAAAATGCCGGCTTGTTGTATTGCTGGATATTGCTCGAACACTTGGGAGGATGGATTCGCTCTTCAAAGTTTTCCAAGAGACATGGTTCGTCGTGAAAAATTAGTTGCAAAGGATGAGAGCTTTGTTGGTTCCAAATGACAGGTAGGTGTATATACAGATACTAAAAAAAAAAAAAAAACAATAGTGGGGGGGGGCGTAATCCGTAAGTCAGGGGTGCTAAATGTGTCGTGCGCAATAGAAGGCTTCCGTGCAGCAACCATATAACATTATTCACTTCAATATCCATACGAAAAAATATATATGAGCAGAGAGCGCGTCTTCCATGTGCAAAGTTGCGTAAGTCTCATTCGACATTCAAGTGGTAGCCATATTGGTTGCATCTTCTGTCCTTGACGTCACACTGGGACATTCACCATTGAAAAGATGCTGTGCCACCAACTATGGGAGACGAACACACCCCTTCTGACACGGAAGCTCTTTCTGAAGGAGAGAATATCTCACAACCGAGTGGAGTGACTGGGCCAATATTAACCTATCGTTTTGAACCGTATTTAGATGATATGCGGATCACGGCCAAACCGCCTCCCCATCCGATCCACCTGCGCAGCGGTGATTAATACACCCCGCCCGCGAGCGATGACGATGCCTTGTTGACAAGGCCGGCACCGACCCACAAGGCCGGCGGCGACCCACAAGGCCGGCTCGGCCTTGTTGACAAGCCCGGCGGCGACCCTCAAGGTTGGCTTGGCCTTGTTGACAAGCCCGGCAGTGATCCACAAAACCTGCGGAGGCCGTCTTTCAGCGGTTGCGACATGGAAGCCTTCCAATGTGCACATCAACACATTTCGCACCCCTGACTTACAGATACCCCTGGACTCACAATATTTAATAACCAAAGGTAAAGTCCGAAACTCTGGTATTCTGATTCTGACCTGACCTTCAATATCCATCCATCCATCCATCCATCATCTTCCGCTTTTCCGGGTCAGGTCGCGGGTGAAGTAGCTTCAGCAGGGATACCCAGACTTCCCTTTCCCCAGCCACTTCTTCCAGCTCTTCCAGAGGGATCCCAAGGCGTTCCCAAGCTAGCTGAGAGACATAGTCTCTCCAGCGTGTCCTGGGTCGTCCTCGGGGTCTCTTTCCAGTGCGACATGCACCTCACCAGGGAGGCATCCAGGAGACATCCGACCACCTCATCTGGGTCCTCTCAATGCAGAGGAGTAGCGGCTTGACAATGAGCCCCTCCCGGATGACCGAGCTATCTCTAAGGGAGAGCCCGGACACCCTGCGGAGGAAATTCATTTCAGACGCTTATATCCAGGATCTTGTTCTTTCGGTCACGACCCACAGCTCATGCCCATAGGTGAGGGTAGGAATGTAGATCAATTGGTAAAGTGAGAGCGTCGCCTTTTGACTTAGCTCCCTCTTTACCATAACGGACCGAAAACAAAATCCGCATCACTGCAGACGCTGCGCCAATCCGTCTGTCGATTTCCCGCTCCATTCTTCTCTCACTCAATGAACAAGACTCCAAGATACTTGAACTCCTCCACTTCGGGAAGGATCTCATCCCTGACCCGGAGAAGGCATGCCACCCTTTTCTGACTGAGGACCATAATCTCTGATTTGGAGGTGTTGATTCTCATCCCAGCCGCTTCACACTGCTTCGAATTGCTCCAGTGAGAGCTGGAGGTCACGGCTTGATGAAGTCAACAGAACAACATTATCTACAAATAGCACCAAACCGGACACCCTCTAAGCCTCGGCTGCCCCTTGAAATTCTGTCCATAAAAGTTGTGATCAAAATCGGTGACAAAGGAAAGCCTTGGCGGAGTCCAACTCTCACCGGAAACAAGTCCGACTTATTGCCAGGAATGTGGACCAAACTCTGACAGCGGCCGTACGGGGACCGAAAAGCTCGTACCTCATACTCCTGAAGAAACCCCCCACAGGACACCCTGAGGCACACAGTCAAATGACTTCTCCAAGTCCACAAAACACATGTAGACTGGTTGGGCGAACTCCCATGCACCCTCAAGGATCCTGCCAATGCAGTAGACCTGGTCTGCTGTTCCACGGCCAGGACGAAAACCACATTGCTCCTCCTGAATCCGAGACCCGACTTCCTGACGGACCCTCCTCTCCAGTACCCCTGAGTAGACCTTACCGTGGAAGCTGAGGAGTGTGATCCCGCTATAGTTGGAACACACCCTGCGGTCACCCTTCTTGAAAAGGTGGACCACCACCCCAATCTGCCAATCCAGAGGCACTGACCCCGATGTCCATGCGATGTTGCAGAGGTGTGTCAACCAGGACAGCCCACAACATCCAAGAGCCTTTCGGAACTCCGGGCGAATCTCATCCACCCCCGGAGCCCTGCCACCAAGGAGCTTTTTAACCACCTCAGTGACCCGAGAGATAGAAGAGGCAGCCTCAGAGCACCCAGACTCAGCTTCCTCGTGGGAAGGCGTGTTGGTGGAATTGAGGTCTTGAAGTATTGTCCCCACCAACTCACAACATCCCGAGCTGAGGTCAGCAGCGCCCCATCCCCACTATACACAGTGTTGACGGTGCACTGCTTCCCCCTCCTGAGAAGCTGGATGGTGGACCAGAATTTCCTTGAAGCTGTTCTGAAGTCGTTCTCCATGGCCTCACCTAACTCCTCCCACGTCCTGTTTTTTACCGCAGAAACCACCGAAGCTGTATTCCGCTTGGCCAGCCAGCCGGTACCTATCAGCTGCCTCGGGAGTCCCACAGGCCAGAAATGCCCAATAGGACTCCTGTTTGACAGCATCCTTCACTGCTGGTGTCCACAAATGTGTTCGTGGGTTGCCGCCGCGACAGGTACCGACCACCAAGCGGCCACAGCTCCAGTTGGCCACCTCAGCAATGGCGGCGCGGAACATCATCCACTCGGATTCAATTTCCCCTGCTTCCTCCAGGACGTAAGCAAAGTTCTTTCGGAGGTGGGAGTTGAAATTCCTTCTGACAGGGGAATCTGCCAGAAGTTCCCAGCGGACCCTCACAATATGTTTGGGTCCCAAGTAAGTGAAAGAAATGCTATTTGGAATCCAAACCCAGGAGGGCTTTGAGATCAACTGACTCAGGTCTAATCACAGAGTCCAAAGCAAACATGTGAAGCAGCATTTAGCTATTATGCTCCAAAAAATTGGAATAAGTTGACAACATAGGTGACGTCAAGACCAAGTTTGAGTGTTTTCAAATCTGAAAACACTTTTTTTTCCTTATACATTTTAAACTACTTCCACTTTTCAGTGATATTTCTTGCACTAAAAGCTGTTTTAATTTTACTTTTTCAAATGTTTTATGTATTTGAAAGCTTTTAAATATGTACAGTAAAGCGCACTGGGGTACCTTGTGTATGAAATGTGCTATACAAATAAATTTGCTTTGCTTTTCTGAAGGTTTGACCATACAAAAAAATTGCCTCAAACTTGATTTCTCATCCAAACAGTTGTGATTGCTATTGACTGGGCAGTCTCAGAATTTTGCCTGCCAAACAGGCAGATTGCAGTGCATTCTCAGAAGACTATATATATAAATGGATCAATTTAGCATTTGCTGTTTAATTGATCAAATCTGATGTAATGAATTGGGACCGCTAAGTTTGCGTCTTTAAAATTCACTTGTGAAAGTCAGCTGTAATGGCACTATGACAAGAAGCTACAGGCAAAACGAGTAGAAGGTCTTTTCTGTTCATATTTCTAAAATGGCAGAAACAAAAATTATCGCAAAGTATAATCCATTCAACAATGCAGTTTTGATGCTTCATGAATGATTCATTGGACTTGTAGCATGTCAAAAGGACTTTGTGACAAAATTGCTTTCAACTTGGGTTTTCCTTACATCTGGGTCATTTCACCACGCTGGGACAATTTTCGCTGACCTTACCCTGAGTTGTTTTTTGTGTGTGCAGTGCCAACATTGATGAAGGCTTTCAGGTTCTCAATCAAATCTATATTCCCATCTTTCACTCACTGCTCCCACATTTGTAATTTTTTTGTAAATTGTGATTTTATTTGCCAGGTGTGGAAGGTGTGTGTCGGTACCGTGGATCTGCAGTTTTAGTTCGAGTTTTTGAAAGATGTCACTGAGGTATGCGAGTTTCATGACAAAGTTGTTGTCTCTAAACTTGTGGATAAGATAGTTCACCTCCTCCCCCCAAAATACTCTGATCTCATCCCGGAGATCAAACACCTGGGATAATCTTTACCCCATGACAGAACACAAAAATCCAGGCTTTTACGGGACTTGTTTAAATGTAGTTTACTGTGATACTAAGTCATAATATTATTACATTGCTCAGTTCAGTGCTCAGCTGTTTGGACGGGAGTGCTTCTCTCTGGACAATGCAGTCCATTGCACATCAGGAGCATCGTGCTTGACAAGCTCTTGCAACCCTCCTCATTTCCCAACCATTACCTGGGCCTCATTTGTGCAGATCAGCCTCTTTCAGGTATCTGCAATTGTAAATAACTGGTCTGCAGTTGCTCTGTCAGTTACATGTTTGCAAAAAAGCAAATCCTCCTCCAGGTCATCATCATCAGTAAATCTGGCTTATGTTATCAGCAAGCAATCTTTATTAATGTCAGGCGCTTCATCAATCTGCAGAGCAAAGCATGCATCTCTGTTTTGTCATTAACATGCTCCTCTGTCTCTTGATTTGTCATGAATGCGTCTCCCAATAGTGTAGTCTGACGGAGATGACTTTAGCTTACTTGCTATAACTTCATCGATCATGGTGGAAACCATATCAACAGGAGACTGAAGTATTAACTCCTCAGCGATGATGTTTACACCAAGCAACTCTGATGCCACTTTGTAGAAGTTGAGCGAAAGATGACATTGATGCTGCTTTAGTAAAGAAGCTGTACAACAGTCACTTAATTTTTTTTCCTGAAGAAATCATTTGGTTTTTCATTGTATACCAGATGTGAAGTCTCCAAATGATGTCTCAACATGTTCAGCTTTGTGCTGTCGCGGCTATTATTTTGAGAAACAGTACACACTGTGGTCTCTCTTCATTACCCATTGTTGTACAGGTGAAGCAGTGGGTAATATGCGCGTTGACGTATTTCCGCGTCTTTGCCTTGGTCGGCTTACTTGTTGAATCAGAATAAGCTTTATTGGCCAAGTATCTACAGTACTGTTCAATATAATAGCAGTCTATTGTGACTAACCAAGAGAAATAAATGTTATAATGGCAAAGTATCTTGTCAGGTTTGAAAACCAACCGCTGGACTGAATATGCAATTAATTAGGGACAATGAAGATGTCTTTAATCGGATCATGAGGAAAATGGGTTTGGCTGACCAGCTGCACCTCCAAACCACGTTCTGAATCAGCCAAACTGTTGTACCTCTTTTTATTGCTTTCTCAGGTTACATGGTTACACCCACCCCAACATAAACACTAAGGTACATGTTTCTTCAAGGTTGGACAGTGTCCTGATAAACCCATGAGAGAAAACAGGGCTTTGTTTAAAGACATGTTTATGGCGTTTGGGAGTATCCGCATGTGGTGGAAGGGGAACATTGCCTCCCCTATGTTGAGGAGTATCTGCTTAAGTTCAGCAAGGAAACGCGCTGAGGTCACAATGGAGACATTGCTTCCCAGGTCTCGCTGTGGTACACTAAGTCTCGCACGCAGCTCACAGGGAGAACAATTCAGAGCAAAACTAACAAACAAATGCATGATAAAACAATTCGAACAATAACTAAAATAGTAATAAATTATTTCACAATCTACAGTACCATTTAATATAATAGCAGTCCATTTTGACTTACCAGATTAATACGTTTTCGGTGTATTTTTATTGCTACATATTAAACAAGTTACCAGTAGGTCTAGTAAATTATCAGAAAACCAATAAGACCCAGCATTCATGACATACACACTCTTAAGGCTGTGCTATTGGCCAATTTGTTGAAAGGCATGTGTTTAAAAAAAAAAAAAAAAAAAATAGGGGTTTCATTCATCAGTGAGGTCATCAATTTTGTGAAAAACAGGTGTGAATGAGGTGGGCCCCTATTCAAGGATGAATCCAGCACCTGTTGAACATGCATTTCTCCTTGAAAATGGGCCGTTCAACACATTGTTCAGAAGAACATCTTCCATTGATTAAAAGTTTGATTGGAGAGGGAACACCTTATAAGCTCCCAGCTTGCTTTGCAGCACTAGGGAAATCCTTAATGCTGGAAAACCATGCTCGGGAACATGTAAATAGGGGTTTAAGTGCATGTTTTGTTTCAATTATTTCTTAATATTTTGTTTTATTATTTATTATTGATAGTGATGCTATTCTGTTTGTTTTGGTGTGATAATTTTAGTTTTGATGTAACACCGTGAGTGTGTACAGCAAGGCTGTCAAACTCAAATTCACAGAGGGCCAAAATTTTAAATTGAACAAAGCCACGGGGCAAGGTTGAACAAAGGAACCTTTTAATATGGAACCAAACAAGTGTGTAATACTTGTAGTACCGGCGGGCGAGCTCTAATATTAATTTGAAATTGCCTCATAGGCCAAATATAATTGGCCCGCGGGCCAGAGTTTGACATCTATGGTGTACAGCATCGTCAGTAAGGACCTGCCTGAACAGGCAGTGTATGACTCTATGTGAGCTTCTTGTGCTTACAGATGTGAAATCCAATTGGAGCTCACTGCCTCATAAGCATCATATGGTAGCTTACATAGATGTTAAAACACGTGCTAGCATAAATGCTAACCAAGTAACTAGTGTGTCTAAGTGTACTTTGTTGGGCAAGTCACACAACAAAATTTGTAATGTTGGAACTCAGTGTGCACATAAGTTGCACCACATTCTAAAGCCCCATGTCTGTCACTCCTTGTCTATTTAGAAGAGAATTTAAGACATCTACGATCATGAAAATACAGTACATAAAAAAAAAAAACTGAAGACCAAAATCCACGAATATGCGGTGCTACAAACGGTGAATCGTGAATGAGCAAGGGCGCACTGTATCTCACGGATTCTGGGTCTTGTAGGTTTTTTGAGAATCTACTGCACCTACTGGTAACCTGTTTGACATGTAGCAATAATAAATATATTGAAAACAGTGATTAATCTTGTTTGTCACATTTTACTGGGATGACTGTCTTTTGAACACAACTGTAACACAAGGAATTTGTCTCCGGTAATTGATGCCACCCTAGAGTTGTTGAGTATGAAGAACAGTACAAACTAACAAGAATGGAGGACAATAGACTTTTTTTTTTTTTCCTTATGAGAACTCACAGTTGTGCAAAGATGTCATCTGCTTTGTGTTTGTCATTCACAAACCTGTCTATGCAGCCTACATTCAGATATGAAACTCATACCTCCAAGGTGGACTGTTTTAATGCAAAGGTTGATGGCATTGCATGTATTTTCAAACCTCTGATTATTTATATTGTTATAATAATCTAGTCTTGGAATTAATGTTTGGCTATTGATTGCACATTTGTTGCTTCCCCAATGAAGGCCGCTAAAGGAATGGATCAGCAGATTGAGAGGTGAGCCTCCAGATAGTGATGAAGACTTTGCAAGCAATGTCACGACGCCAGGCAAAGCCTCAGACAATGCAAGGTAAATGCAGCTCATCATTCTCCATAGGAAACCCATTTATTGTTGTTGAACGTTGTCCTATATTAGACATCACTGTCAGTTCAAGTGATAATGAATTGATATAATCAATATACAGTGGTGTGAAAGTCTTTGTTCTCATCGTGATGTGTAGTTTTTTTCATTGAAGGAGAATAAAAGTCTGCAATAGTGATTCCCCCCCTCACCTTGTTAAAATATAACTCTGGTTTATTATACTTGAGTTCAATTTCTGATGCCACATTCCGGCCTGATACTGCCACCCCTATTCTCAATCAACAGATCACTTAAATAGGACCTCCATGGCAAATTAAAGTAATCCAAAAGATCCTCAAAAATGAGAAATCATGCTGAGGGCTAAAGAAATTCTGGAGCGAATGAGAAAAAGTAATTATCACGGTGGAAAATGTTGTAAAAGAATTTCTAATGCTTTGGGACTCCATTAACCCACAGTGAGACCCATTATCCACAAATGTCAAAAATCTAGAACCGTGGTGAGCCTTCCCAGGAGTGGCCGACCAACCAAATTTACTCCCAAGAGCATAGCAACAACTAATCAGAGAGGTCACAAAAGACCACACAACAACATAAAAAGAACTGCAGGCCTCACTTGCTTTAGTTACGGTCAGAGTGCATGACTCCACCATATGCAATTGGGAAAAAATCTCTCGTGTGGCAGAGTTGAAAGACAAAAACCAATGCAGACCCCCCCAAAAAATTAGGACCTCATCTCAATTTTGCTAGAAAACATATTGATCAGAATGTGCAAAAATATGCTCGTCTGACGAGACAAATGTTGATTTTTTTTTTTTGCAAGGTTTGTGACTGATTGCATTAAGAAAACATGGGTAGTGCAGAGAACCCTGTGGTGGAAGCTGAGAAAAGAAGAATGATGTGTGGCCTTTCAGAAAGATGTGAGACAGGCTCTCCATGGAGAGGAGGACCTCCCGGAAGTCTGGACTACTACAGCCAAGGTGATTGGAGAGACAGGCAGGAGAGTACTTGGTGTAGGAAAGGGGAGGGGAAGACCTGGTGGTGGAACCCCAAAATACAGGAAGTCCAACAAAAAAAGAGAATAGTGAAGAAGAAGTGGGATATTAAGAGGACCGAGGAGAGGCGACACGAATACATTGAGATGCGACGTAGTGCAAAGGTAGAGGTGGCGAAGGCTAAACAAGAGGCATATGGCAACATGTACATCAGGTTGGACACGAAAGAAAGAAAAAAGGATCTCTACAGGTAGGCCAGACAGAAGGATAGTGATGGGAAGGATGTGCAGCAGGTAAGGGTGATTAAGAATAGAGATGGAAATCTGTTGACTTGTCCCAGTTATGTGTTAGATGGAAAGAATACTTTGAGAAGTTAATGAATAAAGAAAATTAGATAGAAGGAAGAGTAGATGAGGCCAGTGTGATGGACCAGGAAGTGGCAATGATTAGTAAGGGGGAAGTTAGAAAGGCACTAAAGAGGATGGAAAATGGAAAGACAGTTGGTCCTTATGACATATCTGTGTAGGTATGGAAGTAATTTGGAGAGGTGGCTGTGGAGGTTTGACCAATTTATTCAACTGAATAATTGCAGGTGAGAAGATCCCTGAAGAATGGAGGAAAAGTGTGCCCGTTCCCATTTTTAAGAACAAAGGCATTGTTGATGTTCAGAGCTCTGGGAACTATAGAGGAATAACGATGTAACGATGATGAGCCACACAATGAAGTTATGGGAAAGAGTAGTTGAGGCTAGACTCAGGACAGAAGTATCTGCGAGCAACAGTATGGTTTCATGCGTAGAAAGTGTAGCACAGATGCATTATTTGCCTTGAGGATGCTCGTGAAAAAGTACAGAGAAGGTCAGAAGGACCGACATTGTGTCTTTGTGGATCTAGAGAAAACCTATGACAGAGTACTAAGAGAGGAACTGTGGTACTGCCTTGCGTAAGTCTGGTTTGGCTGAGAAATTTGTTTAAATAGTACAGGACATGTATGATTGCAGCAGAACAATGGTGAGGTTAGCCTTACGTGTGACAGAAGAATTTAAAATGGAGGTGGGACTGCATCAGGGATCAGTTCTGAGCCCCTTCCTGTTTGCGCTGGTAATGGATAGGCTGACAGAAGAGGTTATACTGGAATCTCCTTGGACCCTGATGTTTTCAGATGACATGGTGATCTGCAGTGAAAGCAGGGAGCAGGTGGAGGAACACTTAGAAAGATGGAGGCATTCACCGGAAAGGACAGGAATGAACATTAACCGAAATAAAAGATTATGTGCGTGAATGAGAGGGGTGGAGGAGGAAGAGTGAGGCTCCAGGGAGAAGAGATTACGAGGGTGGATGATTTCAAATACTTTGGGTCAACAATCCAGAGCAATGGTGAGTGTGGTAAGGAAGTAAAGAAAGAGGTCCAAGCGAGTTGGAACGCCTGGCGGAAGTTGTCTGGTGTGTTATATGACTGAGTCTTTGCTAGGATGAAGGGCTCAGTCGTGAGGCCAGCCATGATGTACGGATTAGACTGTGGTACTGAAAAGACAACATGAAGCGGAACTGGAGGTGGCAGAAATGAAGATAAGGAGCGAGCAGTTTGGACATTGGTCATTGAAGGGACAGCCAAAGTTAGTTGTTTTGAAGCAAGGTTTGAGATTGCAGACTTTGATAGTTTGGACATGTCCAGAGGTGAGAGACTGAGTATTTTGGTAGAAGGATGTTGAGGATGGAGCTGCCAGGCAAGAGAACAAGAGGAAGACTAAAGAGAAGGTTGATGGATGCTGTGAGGGAAGACACGAGAGCTGTTGGTGTTAAGAGAGGAAGATTCAGGAGATGGTTTTACATGGAAAGAGATGACATGCTGTGGCGACCCCTAACAGGACAAGCCTGGTTTAACTAGATGCGTAATTATTTGAATATTTAGAAGTAGATTGAGAGACTTCTTTTTGTCACCATTAGTGGAATATAAACCCCAACAGTACAATACTGTACATCTACTCTTCAATGTTTTTTCATATACAGTAGATTTATTAACTTTCTCTGTTTCTCTTAGATCAAAGTCCCGGCGCCTCACTGGTAGTGAAGTATTTCCTGGAGATGGTTATACCAAACAAAAGCAACAGAAGGAGCTGAGTCACTATGAGCTGAACCAGGTTTGAAAATGACCCTGACACACCCTCTATTTCTTCAGTTGTTTAAGATGCTGTGGATTTGTTATTTTTTCTGTTTATAAAGGTCCTTATGTGTGTGTAGTTCACTTAATGTAACGTATGCAGTAAGTGCCGTTAATAACTGAATGTCTGTAACAATTAGTTGATGAGTCATGATGTCGACAATTGAAGTAGTTTATATTTTTAACTTCATTACTGCAAGCGTTAATGTTATGCCATGCACCACACTGCCCCTCAGAAGTCAAGACATACACAGCAGGAACAGAAATCAGGGCTCACTATGATCCCTATTTGCCAACCCCAGTTCCGTCAAGAAGCTCAAAAGTGTTGTGGAAGTGCATGTGGTGAAACGAGAATTGATCTTACTTTACTATACAGTGACAAAAAATGATAGCTTTAATGATATTACACTTGAAAAGTATCCATCCATCCAAACATTTTCTGAGCCACTTATCCTCATGGGCATCACGGGAGTGCTGGAGTTAATTCCAGCTGTCATCGGGCAGAAGGCAGGGCACACCCTGAACTGGTTGCCACCCAATCGCTGGGCAAATGGAGATAGACAACAGTCGCACTCACAATCACACATGGGGCAATTTAGAGTCTCCAATTAATGCATCTTTTTGGGATGTGGGATGAAATCTGAGTGCCGGCAGAAAACCCACGTCGGCACAGTGAAAACATGCAAACTCCACACAGGCGGAAACCCCTGTTCTCAGAAATGTGAGGCCATAGCTGCTCCACCATTCCGCCCCTTGAAAGATATCATACATATTTATTATTTGAGATTATTCCTTTTTTTTTAGTTTTTTTTTTTACTTGAACTATTCAAACATATAATCATGTTTAAGTTTTTTATTTCTGAATTAAAAAAAAAAAAGTTATTGAAGTTATTTTTCAGGATATTCTCGTCAATCCACCCGTCCATCCTTTTTCTACCGCTTGTCCAAGTTCTGTTCACGGGGATAGTATCTTAAGTAGGGAAGCCCAAAGTTCCATATCCACAGCTACTTCATCCAGCTCTTCCGGGGAAATTCTCAGGCGTTCCCAGGCCAGCTGAGAACTCTAGTTTGTCCTGGGCTGTCCCCGAGGTCTGCCTGGAGCACCATACCTGCGAGTCATCCGAATCAGATGCCCCAGCCACTTCATCTTGCTCCTCTCAAAGTATAGGAGCAGTGGCTCTACTTAGAGGTCCTCTCGGATGACCCAGCCTCTCACTCAATCTCTAAGAAACATCCTTTGGGCTGCTTGTATCTGGGATTTTGTTCTTTTAGTCATGACCCACAGCTCGTGACCAAAGGTGAGGATATGAACTTAGATTGACGAGTAGATTGAGAGCTTCGCCTTTTTTGTTTTTTAGCTCCTCCTTTACCAGAACGGACCAATAAAAGTCTGCATCATTTGCAGACACTGCACCAATATGCCTGTGGCGTTCCATTCTTCCCTCACTCGTGAACAAGATCCCATGATACCGGAACTCCTCCACTTGGGGCTGTATCTCATCCCTGACCTGGAGAGAGCATGCCATCCTTTTCTGACTGAGAACCATGGTCTCAGTTATGGAGGTCCTGATTCCCATCCCTGCACACTCAGCTGTGAACCAACCGCTCCAGTTAGAGTTGGAGATTACGGCTCGATGAAGGCAACAGAACCACGTCATCTACAAAATGGAGAGATGCAGTAATGATGCCACCAAACAGGCTGTGCCTAGAAATTCTGTCCATAAAAGCTATGAACAGAATCAGTGATAAAGGGCAACCTCACCAGAAACAAGTCCGATTTACTGTCAGCAATGTGGACCAAACTCTGACACTGGTCATACAGTAACCGACTTCATAACCACAACCCCAGAGGGAGGAAAGTCTGCCCAAGAGACCCCAAACTATGCTTCCTCATGAAAAGGCGTGTCGGTGGAATTAAGGAGGTTTTCAATGTATTCTCCCCACCAACTCAAAATGTCCCGGGTTGAGTTCAGCATCACCCCATCTGCCAGATGTTCCCAGCAGACCCTCACAATATGTTTAAGGTCTGCCACATTGGACTGGAATTTTCCCCCAGCATCTGAGCCAGCTCACCCACAAGGTGGTTGACACCTCTGTATTCTGTTCACCCGAGTCTCCAAGACATGCAGCCGCAAATCCGTTGACACAACCCCAAAGTCGATCATCAAAGTGCAACATAGGGTGTCTTGGTCCAGTTTGCATGTGTGTATAACCTTATTCTTGAACATGGTGTTCGTTACAGATGATCTGCAATGAGCAATAACACAACACCACTTGGGTTCTGATCAGGGGGGCCGTACCTCCTAATCTCTCCTTTCCCGGTCTTTACCAACGTGTGCATTTAAATCCCCTGGCAGAACAATAGAGTCTCCAGCGGCAGTAATCTCCAGCACTCCCTCTGAGGCAGGGATGTCAAATTTACGGCCTCCGGGCATGATCCGGCCCGCAAACTCGTTTAATCTGCCCTGCGAAATGATTTTATAAAGTATAAATTATAAAGTATAAAACGATGACATGACATAAAAATGAGCTGTTTTTATTTTTTATTTTTTTGCTGTTCTGCGTCTATTCGATGCTGCAAAAACAATTGTGTTCCAGTGCCTTCCGTTGGGAAGCGCTACCAATCAATACAAGTCAAAACTAATAGGAATTCAAACTGTTTTTTCCCCTCTGGAAATTAAGTCATGAAATTCTTGATCAGCAAAGTACTATTTTCTGCCTTGTGCTGTTGTTGGGACACACCCTCACATCCCGCTGGTCCAATTAGTATTAGTAATATAAACTGTAGACTATCACACAATTTGTCACTTTAAACTGCTCACTTCGCACAATTGTCATTGGACCGGTCTATAACGGGTAAGGGCACTCTGTACAAGCTTAACATAATGTGGGACATTGACGCACTTTTAACTGCTCTAAACGAAGGCCCTGCATGATGCACATCTGTGACTCTTATATTTCCTATTAACTGAATGTCTCTTGTTCTTTGTTCTTGTTAGTAGTTTTTGTGTTCTGAATATCGTATCAGGGCACCACCGATTGCCGGAGACAAATTCCTTGTGTGTTGTGACATATTTGGCCATTAAAGCTGACTCTGATTCTGGTTTATACCGGGGCAGAGTAATTCGGTCAAGCGCGCAGTCCAGATGAACTGCTTTGTGTACTGCCCGCGCTATTGATTTCAGATTCTATGGTACTTTTAAAGTATGCTCATTGAAAAGAGAAGAAAAGTAGACAGAATGTAGCATGTTCCAAGAAAAATCGGTATTCTCCTATTTATTCACGGAAGTGAATGGGAACTCTGTACGACTCTTTAGTGTGTTGTTACGTGCTAATTTAGACTGGAATCCCCAAGCTAAAACCAGCAAAATATGACAAAGCAGTTGTATTCCATTTAATTTAATCACACACACAACAAAACACAACACAACAATAATATAACAACTAACACAGAATAGAAGTTCAAAGACTCAGTAGTTGAGCCAAGCTATGAAAAGTCACCAGAGTTGAACAACTAGGCAAATGTTCTTTCCAGCGAATATTCCAAGTCAACAAATGTCCAGGGATGTCCAGGAATGAAACGCAGAATGCAGTGTGGCGTGTACTTGTCTACTTGTCCAAAGAGTGGTGGTAAGAAGCTCTGTTGACAGTCCTTCTCAGTCTTTTTATATAAGCACACCTTGGAACATTCCAGAATTCCACATCGCAAAAGAACCGCATCATAATAACATAAAAGTATGAAAGGAAAATAAAAAACAAAAATACACACACGTTACATTCTCCCCCTGAAGGAAAAGAAAGTTACAGAGAAACTTTCTGTTGTAATACAACTAAGCAACACAAAACAAGACAAAACAGAATAGAAAATAGAATAAACAGAAAATAAAGAAATGAAAACAGAGAAAAATACAACAGAAGTACCAAACATCAAACAAAACTTTACACCCTGGAGAGTGATGCAGCGCGTGCAGTAGCCTTCATCCAAGCACCGGCCGTGCCCTACAACATGCCCCAGGAATTCAACCTGGGCCTTTCCAATCTCGCACTTTGCAAGGTGGACAGTCTGTTTCCCTGCCGACAGTCTCGAAGAACTCCTGAATCCTCTTAAATGGCAGAAACGATGACATCATCCATGTAGGCTTTGACACTTTCCAGACCCAATGTCACATTGTTGACGAGCCATTGGAATGTTGCTGGGGCATTCTTCAAGCTGAACAGCATCACTTTGTATTGATACAGTTCGTCAGGTGTAGCGAATGCCGCAATCGTCTTTGAACGGACCATGAGCGGCACCTGCCAGAAGCCCTTCAGAAGGTCCAACTTACTCACGTATGTAGCTTGACTGACATGATCAATGCAATCATCCACTCTCGGCAGAGGGTAGCAGTCATCTCGTGACAGTGCATTGACAGTTTTCATGTTAGTGCAGGAGCACCAACCACCACCAAGTACACTCGGTGAACTCCATGGACTGTCACAGGATTCAATAATGTCACTGTCCAGCATGTACTGCACCTCATTCCGCAGAATCTCGGTCTTCGCAGGATTCATTCGATATGGGTGTTGTTTCACAGGCACAGCATCACTCACATCTATGTCATGACTAATCAGGCATGTGCGGCTAGGCACATCTGGAAACAGGTGAGAAAACTAAAAAAACAGACGTGACATTTTAGCTTTCTGGTCAGCTGACAAATGTCAAATTGTCAAGGTGAGCTATCATATCAGAATTGCACCTCTTGCATCTCTGTGAAGCATTGCCACTCAAATCCTTCAACTTGACATAGCTAACATCATCATCATCAACATTGTCATTGACGCCTGCATCATCATCAACTGTACAATCAGTAACTGGGGAGGAGAGTGTTGTTGTTGTGTTGTTGGGGGTCTTATTGATAGGAACTATCGTAGTTGAAAAGGAGCAAATTATGCCTCTTTCCTTATTTATATATTTTTAAGTACAAGAACTTTAACTTTCTACTTCTGATGAATGATTATTCACAGTTCCCTTGTTATGGTTTAACATGAACACAAAACTAAACTTAAACACTAACCTCAATTAAACACAATTGTTAAAATCCAGAGTTTTGCCTTCATTTTAATTTGCCCTGTCATAGATAACCATCTCAGGATTGGTGACAAGCTGAAAAGTTGAATAGGCTATTACTCCATCAAAATTGTAAATATGTCAACTCATCACAAAAATCATCTTGTCTATCAGTGATCATTCATGGCAGCCCTGAATCCAAAAAAAATCTAAAAACTGTTGAATTTGGTGATGGGGAGCATATCATTTCTGCTCTCACATTGAAATTCAAGTGATTACTTTGTAGTTGCTGCATAACTTTGTTTCTAATGTGTAGAGCCAACACTTCAAAAGCAATGGGAAGAAATGTCAAGATTCATCTTATTTAAAGAAAGGAACCAATGAAAATGGATTCACCAACCAGCAGGTCAACATTTTTTCAGTATGTTTCTTTTAAAATTTATTATTTGACCTTGATTAGATTTTTTTTTTGTTTTTAATTTTGTTTTGTTTTCTCGTCGATAGTCATTTCATTTACTATTTGTGCAGAAAGAAGATAAATGGCTTCATCCTAGAAGACTACAAGATAGATTTGAGAAAGGTATGGACATCTAGATCAGAGCACCTTCAATGATCAATGTTGGATGGGTTTGAAAGTTCCCAATCCTGGCTGATAAAAGTAATGAAGGAAGACTCTAAGGTTGAAAATCCTTTGAAAAAAAACAAAACAAAAAATAAAGCTTCAAATACAGTGGTACCTCTACTTACAAAAGTCTCTACTAACGAAAGGTTCAGGTTACGAAAATCCTCCCCAGAAAATTTTGTGTCTGGTTACCAAAGAAATTCAGGATACGAAGGGGGGGGAGACGGCGCTGGATTCCACCGAACATCAACAGCCTGTACTGTATCTTGGTTTAAAAGCGACACAACAGAGCTGCTCTCCAATTGACCACCGCTGGAGCATCTTCCAGGCATCCCATTGGCGAGGAGAGATGTCGATCTTGAGCCATGATATGCTTCCTGTCTCGTGTTTTATGTGGCGCAATAGAGCTGCTCCTCCATTGACTATCACGTAGCATCTTCCTGGCATCGCATCCCTTCATTGGCTAGGAGCGAGGTCAAATTTTATTTTATTTTTTTGTCAGAAGGAAGCACCTAAATCTTTACCCGTGACGCACTTCCTGTATCCCTGTCACTGAATCCATTGTCGTACGGGCTGGCTTGGAACGGATTAGGCTATTTACATGTAAAATGCATTTCTACTTACGAAAGCTTCACGTTTCGAAACGACTTCCGGAACAGATTAATTTCATAAGTGAAGTACCACTATAGTAATGTCTCTTCCCAAATCCTCACTGAGTATTGTTAAAAGGTAAGGTGGTGTAACAATTAACAAACTTTCCCCTGTCCAATCTTTTTTGGAACAAGTTGCAGGCATCAAATTTTAAATGCATGAATATTTTTTTTATTTTTTAATCACTTTGAATATTACATTTCTTGTCTTTGAAGTGTATTCAATCCAATCAAGGTTGGAAATTATTTGGAAATCGTTGCTTTCTGTTTTTAACAACAAATATAACAAATACAATTATTATTTACTGCTTTACTAATATAAATATAATTGTTTACAATTGAGTGTGTGAAGTTCTAGGAGTTGGACAGCTGAGCTAGGTGTAAATAATTACTTGTCAAAAATGTATTAATTTGACAAATAATGTCATTGATTGATTACAATGACAGAAAATAAAAATAAAATACAAATTTTTGATCGCATTTTGCTCTTCATATTTTACCGTGAACCCCGACAATTTGCTGTTCCCTATTCATGAACTCACAAATTCCCTTTTTTTTCCTCACCTATCTTGAAGTATTAGCTGGAACTATTAGCTGGAAAGCTCAACTATTTCTCCTATTTCAACAATTATTTGGTGTTATTTCTATAACTCTTCAAGATAAAGGATGGTGCCAAGGCAAATTGGAAAGTACTCGTGGATCTTCATTTTAATTAACTAAAATGGAGGTGGGGGGTCTTCCATTAAATCAGATTCCCCATTAGATTAAAGCACTTTTTTCATGGTCTGAAAACAGATAATGTTGTAAACAATGATTGAGAATAGCTTTAAAATATTTGAAAAGTTTTCACGGTTATCTAAACTAGTGTATGTGGGGGTGGGATATTTGGTTTCAACTGTACACTATTTTCTTATAAAAGGCAATATCAAATTATCATTAAGGCATTCATCTTAAAAGGAAATCTTAGGTTTAGGTTTGTGGTTTATCCACAGTTTAAACTATTATGTAGAAAATGATTTTATTTTTTAAAATTAGGAACAAGGTGTTTTTTTTCCACTTAACTCCAATGCTCGGTCCCTATCCCTTGGGAAAAGCAGGAGTTTACTTTATTTCTCTTCATCAACAAAATCTATATTAACCAGCTGTCAAAACTTTTTTAATTGATTAAATGAGATTAACCAATAACAAAGTCTCTAATTAAATCTTATTTTGTTATGCAGAAAAATGTTCTTCTCCTACGAGTGTGATTTCCAATACTAGAGTGTAAATGAACTTTTCTTTGTACAGATGGCCCTCCATGCAGCTCTTGTGATGGTCAACAGACTGCCCACCAAAAAGATTTGGAGGATCTCCTGTCGTCTAAATCTTTCCTCAGTTTTAAATTTGACAAAGATGCTATTATGAGATGTTTTGACTTCTGACATTAGAGACAAAGTCTTTCCTGTGTTATGATCCAACGTGGCCATCTGAGAACTTTTTTTACTTATCCTGGGCACACACAAAAGGGTGTCAAGGATTGTGTCCTTCTTATTTGTTTCCGATTTGTTTTACACACTATCATATTTAGCGTACAAAAATGTTTCCTCCAACAACCTTCACTTGGTCTGAACTTCAGGGTCAGACATTTCTGTTTAGTGTTGTGTAGAATCTGCCATGAAATTATTACACATATACACACGTGTGTGTGTGTGTGTGTGTGTGTGTGTGTGTGTGTGTGTGTGTGTGTGTGTGTGTGTGTGTGTGTAAATCCAAGTTTCTGTTCTGTTTTTGAACACTTGGTATCAAGTTAAGAGGGCTTCCTCCCAAATCTTGAAAGATTTTATCCAGCAACATAGAATGTGATGCGTTTTAATAAACAAGTGCAGTTTGTCTTATTTTTAAAGTTATATCAACCCAACATTTTATTGTGTAGAGGTTTATGGTTAGCATTACTCAAATTAATTAAAATGAATGAACGATAAGAATGAAATACATAACGAACATTTTTAAAGTCACAGTAAATGATCTGTGTCCAAAATTAGTCATCCAATTTTTATCTTACCTGGAATTTTGCTGGTTTCCAAGACAAATGACGTCATGATTTTATTTAGGATTTTGGAGGGCACTTGACATTTATGCCATATTTGTCAGTGGTCTGCCCCCAGAAATATTTTAAATAAAATACAGTGCATTGATTTTTATGAACTCAAGCCACACGTCTTGATGTTCTGACTGAAATGTGTACCACTGTGTACTTGTTTAGTTGAAATTTTATAGCTGTCCAATGCTGCCAACCAAAGGGTTCCACTATGCTGGTTAGGTTAAAAAAAAAAAAAAGGGGGGGGGGTTGCCACAATCACCTCTTAGACTCACAAGGTTAAACTTCCTAAAATAATACGTCTTGCATTAAAGCCACAACTATTTCCATTCTCATGTGCTGAAACTAAGTTGTCAGTTCATCTTTTACTTTCGGCTTGTCCCGATAGGGGTCGCCACAGCGTGTCATCTTTTTCCATCTCTGCCTATCTTCTGCGTCTTCCTCTCGAACCCCAACATCCCTCATGTCTTCCCTCACCACATCCATAAACGTTCTCTTTGGTCTTCCTCTCGCTCTTTTGCCTGGCAGCTCCATCCTCAGCACCCTTCCACCAATATACTCACTCTCTCGCCTCTGAACACGTCCAAACCATCGAAGTCTGGTCTCTCGAATCTTATCTCCAAATCATCCAACTTTGGCTGTCCCTCTAATGAGCTCATTTCTAATCCTATCCAACCTGCTCACTCTGAGCGAGAACCTCAACATCTTCATTTGTACTACCTCCAGTTCTGCTTCCTGTTGTTTCTTCAGTGCCACCGTCTCCAATCTGTACACTGTTTTGTAAACATTGCCCTTTGTCCTAGCAGAGACTCTTATCACATAACACACCATACACCTTCCGCCAGCTGTTCCAACCTGCTTGGACCCGTTTCTTCACTTCCTTAACACACTCACCATTGCTCTGGATTGTTGACCCTAAATATTTGAAGTCGTCCACCCTCGCTATCTCTTCTCCCTGTAACCTCACTCTTCCCCCTCCACACCTCTCATTCACGCACATATATTCTGTTTTACTTCGGATAATCTTCATTCCTCTCCTTTCCAGTGCATGTGTCCATCTTTTCCAGTCTAACCTCATCTGTCAGCCTATCCATTACCACTGCAAGCAGGAAGGGGCTCAGAGCTGATCCCTGATGCAGTTCCACCTCCACCTTAAATTCTGCTGTCACACCTAAGGCACACCTCACCATTGTTCTGCTGCCATCATACATGTCCTGTATTATTTTAACATACTTCTCTGCCATACCAGACTTACGCATGCAGTACCACAGTTCCTCTCTTGGTACTCTGTCATAGGCTTTTTCTAGATCCACAAAGACACAATATAGCTCCTTCTGACCTTCTCTGTACTTTTCCACGAGCATCCTCAAGGCAAATAATGCATCTGTGGTACTCTTTCTAGGCATGAAACCATACTTCTGTCCTGAGTGTAGCCTCTTCACTCCTCCTCTCCACGACTCTTTCCCATAACTTCATTCTGTGGCTCATCAACTTTATTCCTCCATAATTCCCACAGCTCTGAACATCGCCTTTGTTCTTAAAAATGGGAACTAGAACACTTTTCCTCCATTCTTTAGGCATCTTTTCGCCCGCTAGTATTCTGTTGAATAAGTTGGTCAAAAACTCCACAGCCATCTCTCCAAATTGCTTCCATACCTCCACCGGTATGTCATCAGGACCAACTGCCTTTCCATTTTTCATCCTTTGTGGTGCATTTCTTACTTCTCCTTTACTAATCATTGGCACTTCCTGGTCCTTCACACTTGCCTCTTCAACTCTTCCTTCTCTCTCATTTTCTTCATTCATCAACTTCTCAAAGTATTCTTTCCATCTATTTAGCACACTACCGACACCAGTCAACACATTTCCATCTCTATCCTTAATCACCCTTACCTGCTGCACATCCTTCCCATCTCTATCCCTCTGTCTGGCCAACCTGTAGAGATCCTTTTCTCCTTCTTTCGTGTCCAACCTGGTGTACATGTCTTCATATGCCTCTTGTTTAGCCTTTGCCACCTCTACCTTTTCCCTACGTTGCATCTCGATGTACTCCTTTCGCCTCTCCTCAGTCCTCTCAGTGTCCCACTTTTTCTTCGCTAATCTCTTTCCTTGTATGACTCCCTGTATTTTGGGGTTCCACCACCAAGTCTCCTTATCCCCTTTCCTACCAGATGACACACCAAGTACTCTCCTGCCTGTCTCTGATTACCTTGGCTGTCGTTGTCCAGTCTTCAGGGAGCTTCTGCTGTCCATCGAGAGCCTGTCTCACCTCTTTCCGAAAGGCCGCACAACATTCTTCCTTTCTCAACTTCCACCACATGGTTCTCTGCTCTACCTTTGTCTTCTTAATCTTCCTACCCACCACCAGAGTCATCCTACACACCACCATCCTATGCTGTCGCATTACACTCTCCCCTACCACTACTTTACAGTCAGTAATCTCCTTCAGATTACATCGTCTGCACAAAATATAATCCACCTGCGTGCTTCTACCTCCGCTCTTGTAGGTCACTATATGTTCCTCCCTCTTCTGGAAATAAGTGTTCACTACAGCCATCTCCATCCTTTTTGCAAAGTCCACCACACCATCTGTCCCTCAAAGTTCCTTTCCTGGATGCCGTACTTACCCATCACTTCTTCATTGCCCCTGTTTCCTTTACCAATATGTCCATTACAATCTGCACCAATCACAACTCTCTCGCTGTCTGGGATGCTCAGAACTACTTCATCTAGTTCCTTCCAGAATTTCTCTTTCAACTGTAGGTCACATCCTACCTGTGGGGCATAGCTGCTCACCACATTATACATAACACCCTCAATTTCAAATTTTAGTCTCATCACTCGATCTGATACTCATTTCACCTCCCAGACATTCTTAGCCAGCTATTCCTTTAAAATAACCCCTACTCCATTTCTCTTCCCATCTACTCCGTGGTAGAATAATTTAAACCCTGCTCCTAAACTTCTCGCCTCCCTACCTTTCCACCTGCTCTCTTGGATGCACAGTACATCAACCTTTCTCCTAATCATCATGTCAACCAACTCCTGGGCTTTTCCTGTCATAGTCCCAACATTCAAAGTCCCTACACTCAGTTGTACGATCTGTGCATTCCTGTTTTTCTTCTGATGACGGATTCGGTTTCCTCCTCTTCTTTGTCTTCGACCCACAGCAGCTGAATTCCCACCGACGCCCTGCAGGTTAGCAGTGCCGGGGCCACGCGTTGTTAACCCGGGCCACGACCGATCCGGTATGGGATTCTTGAGATGAACGCTCATATTTGTTTGGCACAATTTTTACGCCGGATGCCCTTCCTGACGCAACCCTCTGCATTTATCCGGGCTTGGGACCGGCTTACAGATTGCACTGGTTTGTGCTCCCATAGGGCTGCATTTAATGAGCCCCTTTATATCCATCCTGCTCACTCTTAGAGAGAACCTTAACATCTGCATTTCGGCCACCTCCAGTTCTGCTTCCTATTGTCTCTTCAGTGCCACAGTTTTACCCGTACATCATGGCTGGCCTCACCACTGTTTTATAAACTTTGCCTTTCATCCCAGCAGAAACTTTTCTGTCAAATAACACACCAGACATCTTCTGCCAGCTGTGCCAACCGGCTTGGACCCGTTTCTTCACTTCCTTACCACACTCACCATTGCTCTGGATTGTTGACCCCAAATATTTGAAGTCATCCACCTTTGCTATCTCTTCTCCCTGGAGCCTCACTCTACCCCCTCCACCTCTCTCATTCACGCACATATATTCTGTTTTACTTCGGCTAATCTTCATTCCTCTCCTTTCCAGTGCATGTGTCCATCTTTTCCAGTCTAACCTCTTCTGTCAGCCTATCCATTACCAGCGCAAACAGGAAGGGGCTCAGAGCTGATCCCTGATGCAGTTCCACCTCCACCTTAAATTCTGCTGTCACACCTAAGGCACACCTCACCATTGTTCTGCTGCCATCATACATGTCCTGTATTATTTTAACATACTTCTCTGCCATACCAGACTTACGCATGCAGTACCACAGTTCCTCTCTTGGTACTCTGTCATAGGCTTTTTCTACATCCACAAAGACACAATATAGCTCCTTCTGACCTTCTCTGTACTTTTCCACGAGCATCCTCAAGGCAAATAATGCATCTGTGGTACTCTTTCTACGGATGAAATCATACTGTTGCTCGCAGATACTTCTGTCCTGAGTCTAGCCTCCACTACTCTTACCCATAACTTCATTGTGTGGCTCATCATCGTTACATCGTTATTCCTCTATAGTTCACACAGCTCTGGACATCAACAGAAAAAATGGGAACGGGCACACTTTTCCTCCATTCTTCGGGCATCTTCTCACCCGCAATTATTTAGTTGAATAAGTTAGTCAGAACTCCACAGCCACCTCTCCAAATTGCTTCCATACCTCTACAGGTATGTCATCAGGACCAACTGACTTTACACTTTTCATCCTTTGGATTGCCTTTCTAACTTCCCCCTTACTAATCATTGTCACTTCCTGGTCCTTCACACTTGCTTCTTCTACTCTTCCTTCTCTCTCATTTTCTTTATTCATCAATTCTCAAAGTATTCTTGCCATTTATTTAGCACACTACTGGCACGAGTCAACACATTTCCATCTCTATCCTTAATCACCCTTAGCTGCTGCACATACTTCCCATCTCGATCCCCCTGTCTGGCCAACCTGTAGAGATCCTTTTCTCCTTCATTGTGTACATCTCATCCTATGCCTCTTGTTTAGTCTTTGCCACCTCTAACTTTGCCCTATGTTGCATCTCAATGTATTCCTTCCGCCTCTCCGCAGTCCTCTCACTGTCCCACTTCTTTCACACCAAGTACTCTCCTGCCTGTCTCTCTGATCACCTTGGCTGTAGTAGTCCTTTCTTCTGGGAGCTCCCCCTGTCCATCAAGAGCTTGTCTCACCTCTTTCCGAAAGGCCGCACAACATTCTGCCTTTCTCAGCTTCCGCCACATGGTTCTCTGCTCTACCTTTGTCTTCTTAATCATCCTACACACTACCATCCTATGCTGTCGAGCTACACTCTCCTCTACCACTACCTTACAGTCAGTACCCTCCTTCAGATTACATCATCTGCACACAATAGTAATAGTAAAAAAGTAGCTGAATTTCCACCGAAGCCCTGCAGATTAGCCGTGACGGGGGCGGGCGTTGTTAACCTGGGCCGCATCCAATCCGGTATGGGATTCTGGAGATCAACATTCACATCTCAGATTGCATTGGCTTGTGCCCCCATAGGGCTGCATGAAACTAAGTTGTCACTGTTTTTATATAAATACTTTGATGCAAAAGTTATTCGCCTACCTGTTTAGACTGACATTATTTTGAGTGATAGTACAAATAGACTTATGGAAAAATGGTCATATATTCCAATCAACACATTTATTATGGAAAACTGTCTCAGAAGAGTTTAAACTGTTATAACTTGAAAGGGGGAACTTGTCATAATAAATCCGACGGACTAAGAGTAGGATGTAGTTTAAATTATTTGATTCAAGGGAGGTGAGCGAATACTTTTGGCAAAGTAGAGGATGTTATACATTTCATTTGAAATGATTGCATTTGAATGTGAGATGCATAATCTCTTAAAATGTTTGTTAGTGTTTATTAGCATTTGTACAGATTGTGCGTTTATCAATGAACTGTGGTTTAAGTTCACAATGTCAAATGTTAATAAAATCATTTTCTGAACTTTTTGGATAATTTATTATATAGTATAAGTGTCATTGAGGGGTGTGACATCACGGGTGTATTTGATTAACGGATATCCATGATTGAATTTTTAAGATGTTGCCTTGCCACAAAGAAGGACTGAGAGCTTGAGATGAGGATCAAGTATATGAACACTTTTGAAATAAAATTTCAGCAGAAATGGGGAATGAAAGGATCTTAAAGAGCGGGTGACATCCCGATAAACATTCTAAAATGGATATTGTATGGAAAAATACATATAACAGTATTCACTTCAATGTGTCTATACAAAAAAAAAGTGAGCGGAGAGCGCATGCACAAAGTTACATGATTGAGTGTCCCTCGACATCCAAGTGGTCACCATATTAGTCGCGTCATCTGTCCTTGACGTCATCGTCACTTCCGCCGTTGAAAACGCGCAGTGCCTGCTACTATGGAAGCCGAACAACAGAGATATTCAGATTTTTCCGACGCCCGTTCTGACACCGAAGCTCTTTTCGAAAAGGACAACACCACACAACCAACTAACCGGGCAATATTACACTATTGTTTCGAGCCATATTCAGATGATATGCCATCACGGCAAACCGCATCTTGTCCGATCCACTTCCGCTGCGGAGATGAGCCATTGCGGCTCTTGGGGGCGCCTCTGTTTTGTACGTCACTTCCTGCTTCTTCTCAAAAACAAATCCCTGAGAGGATTTTCATGGCGGGAGTTACAAAAAGCTGTATATGTCAAAATCATGTTTTGTGGTTAAAAAAAAAACATGGGACCATATTGGCTGTGGGTTTTTCATTAATAATATACCAAAAATCATCCATTTGACGACCCTTGAGCTTTAATCACAAAAAAGTCTCCATAAACTAATGTGTAAACATTGATAGGACAGTGAGGACAAAGTGAGTATCTCTGCCAATGGTTTTCAAATTGTGGTAAGAGTATTAGAGGGAGCCCACATACAGTGAAGAAAGTAAGTATTTGAACAGCCTGCTATATTGCAAGTTCTCCCACTTAGAAATCATGGAGGGGTCTGAAATGTTCATCGTAGGGGCATGTCCACTGTGAGCGAGATAATCTAAAAAGAAAAATCCAGGATTCACAATGAAAGATTTTTTTTCACATTTATTTGTGTGATACAACTGCAAATAAGTATTTGTACACCTGAGAAAACCAATGTTAATACTTTGTTTGCAATTACAGAGGTCAAACGTTTCATGTAGTTGTTCACCACTGCAGCAAGGATTGTGGCCCACTCCTCCACACAATCTTCTCTAGATCATATTTCTGGGCTTTCACTGAGAAACACGGAGTTTCAGCTCCCTCCAAAGATTTTCTATTAGGTTTTAGGTCTGGAAGACTGGCGAGGCCACGCCAGAACCTTGATATGCTTCTTATGGAGCCACTCCTTGGTTTTCCTGGCTGTGTACTTATGGTCATTGTCATGTTGAAAGACAGAGCCACGACCCATCTTCAATGGTCTGACTGAGGGACTGAGAGAGGTCCATCCATCCATCCATCCATCCATTATCTACTGCTTTTCCGGGTCGGGTTGCGTGTGAAGTTGCTTCAGCAGGGATACCCAGACTTCCCTTTTCCCAGCCACTTCTTCCAGCTCTTCCAGAGGGACCCCGAGGCGTTCCCAAGCCAGCCGAGAGACATACTGTAGTCTCTCCAGCGTGTCCTGAGTCGTCTTCGGTGTCTTTTTCCTTTGAGACATGTCCGGAACACAACACCAGGGAGGTGTCAAGGAGGCATCTTGTAGGAATAATTGTGATCATAATTATCATACATCTGCTTCCAATAATGAAATGCTTTGCTCTGCTCTAGATAACATGCACATGAACGAACATGTAGACCTTGTTTCAAACTGTTTTGCTTGTCATCTCCTTTTTGTAACATCCATGTAAATAATTCTCCGTCACTTGTGGTAGAAGCTTGAAAATTACCTCAAACAAAACGTAATTGTCACCCTTTTCAGGGGGAAGTCAATCACCCGAGGTGAACCACTGACTCCAACCGGGGAAAAACAAATACCAGAATTGTTGAAACACAACATCTGAAAAAAATAATAATAATAATGATGTGTAAGGACTTGAAGTTTGTAGAAAGCAAATGTCCGACTAAAATAAAATTTGTGGATAACACAATATGACTTTGCTGGCCAGCTCAACATACACAAAAAATATATATAGTTAACCTGCAGGATAAAATAGGAAACACACACACAAAAACAAAACAACAACAAAAAAAGATGGACTACAGATGATGTGAAAACGGCCATAAAAGGTATCACATCTCATAAAGTTGATGTAACATAATTCGTCCAGGGAACGCAAGACTTGAGAAAATCTTACCACTTAAATGGTGTGGAAGTACAATAAATTTGTATGACAGCAAAGTACTCACAGCAATAGGGAGTTCGAGGGTTAATATCGCACACCTCTGCTAGATTTAGAAAAAAATCAAATTGTTCTGCTATTGGAAGAGCAAAATAACAATGAACCATTTGAAGAACATAGAATTGGAATGACTGCATGTTTTAAAGCAAACAGTGGCATTCCTGAAGATCACACTCCAGGGAGTGTGTATCAAGGGCAATTAAAAAATGCTCTTCATGCAAATTCAAGTAATCCTACAAAACAATGGATTGAAAAATATTGGGTTGACAAACCGACTGGCAGCCTGTAACATTACGTTAACCAAGCACTACACGCAGAAAGAGTGCTACAAAATAAGAAAAACAAAATTGACACCTTTCTGACAGAGGAAGGAGAAATTTATGGACATTTATGCCAAACATTTAATAATTGTGGCCACAGATGAGGAAGAGAGCAGCCATCTCCCCATCAAAAATGTCACAACTAATGCTCCCAAAATGCAACTTTTATTTTGCCCCGTACGTTTATTGGGAAGAGATGGCTTGCTGAAACTAGGACTGGGCTTAATTCCCTCTCTGACAGCAAAAATAGAAGTAAAAACAAAAAAAGGAATTACTGGGAGGACAGTAAAATATCTTACAAAATAGGAATCCAGCGCTCTATTATTACACCTTAGATATTCCAAACAAACCTCCCACAAGAACAGGAGATTTCTTGCTGCAAACAGCTCAAGACGCGATTGAACAACCACAAAATTACGTAGGAAGTGACTCATTGCATCTGACTACATAGTATAAGATACTGTAAACTTATAACAGCCCACACCAGACAAAATCATGATTGATAATCTGTACTCAGATGGTACATCAGTCGTGGTGGCAGGAACAAGACTGACTGACAAACTAAATGCACTACATAAGGAATGGACACCACCACACACGTCATTACAACGGGAGTGGAAGAGTTTGGGACAATTTGTTTTGGTAGTATGAAATGTTCCTGATTGGACAGAAAAAGAACCAGATTTGGATTGGGACGACTGAACTGTACAGACAATATATTATTGGACATTCTTAAACAATCTGAGACCAGATGCTGCTGTATTCACGGTGGTATCACAATCTACACAGACAATACTGGAAAAATAGAGGAACAGCGACAACTACAGGGAACACAGTGACACATGCAGAGCTACTACAAAATTTGCTCATAGCAGTTCAATTACCAAAAGAAATAGCCATATGTAAATGTGCAGTACACACATCAAATATAGACAAAGAATCATTAGGAAATGGATTTACAGATAAAACAACAAAAGAAGCAGCAGCCAAAACCTTTATGGGATTATCTGACATGTAACAAATGAAGACATACTTTGAGATGATGTGTTAAACAAAATGCAACAACAAAGTTACCAGCAGAAATAAAAATGTGGAAAAAATAAGGTACTACATTACAAAATGGGAATTTTGTCAGCACAGATACAAAAAAAAAAATTCTACGAAAACATTTTTAAGTGGGCGGCAATCTTGAACCATGGGAATTCTCAGGTCTCAACAGGGGGAATTGTAGCCCTGGTACAAAGGCATTACATGATCCATGGATTTAACTTGTATGCAAAAAAACTTTTTTTGTAGGGCTTGTTTGATCTGTGTGCGACATAATCCACAAGGGAATGTGCATCAAAAACGTGGTCAGTTTCCTCAAGGTACACATCCCTTCATCCCTCCATCTATTTTCTTAGCCGCTTATCCTCACAAGGGTCGCGGGGAGGGCTGGAGCCTATCCCAGCTGTCAACGGGCAGGAGGCAAGGTACAACCCTGACCTGGTTGCCAGCCAATTGCAGGTCACATGGAGACAAACAGCCGCACTCACAATCACACGTAGGGGCAATCTGGACACAATGATAGATTTAATCTAACTATACATACATTACAAGCACGTAAGGGTCTCATTCCATTCAAAACACTGTTTGGGAGACCATACAAATTAACAATATTTTCCACACAATGAGAGATAGACGAATGATGAAGGGGAAAAAAAAAACTCACAAGTGGGTCCCTTTCAGGAGTTATGAACAACCCCAAACAGCTTAAAAAATTGCAAAAAGGGGTACTTGAGTTCATTTGTTCATTGTAGGAAAGTTTTTGCTTTTGAAACCATTGTTAACACAAACAAAACCAATTTGTTTTTATTGGCCATTTGTAAGATAGCTGTTCTCATTCCCACTGCCAAGGTCGCTGTCGTCCGGTTACACATGGGTGTGAGACTGCTGTCATAATGGTAACTAAACAGTTAAATTATACTGTTGGGTGTTGGATGAAAAGGCTACCCGTTATTTTCATTTTTCTGTTCGAGTGGTACCTGTGGGAACCACTCAAGGTCCCACCCCAAAAAAATAGCTAAAATAAAAACAAAACAAATTGGATAACTACATACAAAAAACCTGTCCAAAAGATTGTGTTGTTTGCACAGATCCAGACAAAATACCAATGCTATTAATTGATAACGAATGAAAAAAAAAAAGTTGGGGGATTCTGTGTATCCATTAACTTCTCTTGAAAAACAAAAAAAATGTTTTCGAATGGCGTGTCACTAGGAAATTTCACATGCATCAATTTGATAGGACTAGAAACAAATTGGGAATTTTATCAGCATTGATGTGTAAAGCCATTTTTGTGCCATCGTCATGGTGGTGTGGCAGTAACTGTCTTTTTGATTTTTTTACGCCGGATGCCTTTCCTGACGCAACCCTTCTGCATTTATTCAGAGAGAGAGCTGGAGCCAATCCCAGCTAACTTCGGGCAGCGGCAGACGACACCCCGAACTGGTTGCCAGCCAGTCGCAGTGCAGATGTTGACACCATCACTGAGCGGGAATCGATCCCACACTGCCTTCACTCGAAATGTCCCTCTGAGGGAAACCCGAACTACAACGTGGCCCGCAAGAGAAATGAGTTTGACATCCGTGCACTACACCATCAGAAGAAAAAAAAAATGTAACAAGTTACTGTGCTTTAATAACCTTATTACTGCCATTTGTCTATTCATCCTATGTCTGTTTATGAATTAACATCTACTGTACATGCAGTTTTACCCGATCACTGGCGTAGACTGAGCAAGAGCTGAATGACATGGACAAAATAGCAGAAAGAAAAACGTGGATACACCTTACACACTGTAAAAGGTCATCGATGCTGAGTCACCCAAGGGGAAAGGTGAGCAAAGTCCAGCATACGGTGGGTGCCGATTTATAGTATCTGAAAATACCCGAAGGCTGGTGAAGATTTAAAAGACACTTGACTCATTTAGGGGTGACTTGGTCGACATGACTTCAAAATGGCTAAATAATATGATAGCATGTTGGGCTGTAACATTGACAGCCGTAATGATATTTTTGTTCATATGCTACTTTTGGACACCTGTCAATCTGACAAAAATACATAACACAACCAATAATTATACTCAGTCAACTATGCCTACCACACATAAGATAAAGAGGCACAACCTCATTTCAAATAACATTGGTAAACAACTATGCGGGAGTCACCAAGGCATGAGAGGAGGACTCCATGTGTGCCTCCCAGTGAATCAGTTCAGCACTTTTTCAATTCCTTGGCAGAGTCTAATTGCTGGGTATTCCATCTTTGGGCTTATGCTAAAGGAAACCCCCACTTTCTTCTCACCATTTGCCAATTTAATGCTACCTGAAACCCGAATGCCATACAAAAGAGTACGTATACTGTGGAGGGAGTATTTTAACTGAAAAAGCCTGAGGAACATTTTTTCATTATTATGATTATCTTTTTTACAAATAGGAAACAAAACTGGTTGTTATTAATGAAGAATGCAGCTAATAAGGTAAACTATAGTTACATCACATGCATGGGCCCTGGGGCACTAATGCGTGTCATTCCAACAGAAATCCCAACACAATGTACCCTGGAGGTAATGACTAAAACAACTAACACCACTTGTCAGAAATGGAAAAGTGTTTATCCAACAACTAAGGCAGTAAATGATAAACTGATATTTTCTACTCATGTTGCATTGGCTAATTTCTCCTGTGTTCGCTTTACAGGGACAGATTTTAAGGTGGGAAGTCTCAACAAAACATGGTGTCATTATATCCATCTGCAAACTGCCCCACTGCTCCCATGCAGCGATTTGTTGTGGTGGTGTGTTGGTCAAATGTTGTATGACACACTGATAAATGCAGCAGGAACGTGTACACTGGTATCACTGCTCTTATCTGTGACTGTGTTTCCATCCAAAGCAGAAGGATATACAATTGGCCGCATCCATCTTTGGACCTCCCCTTGGGTTCTCCCGAAGGCGAAGGTCCTCTTGGAAAGATGGAGATCTGACATATAGTGATGCAAATGGCATCCCAACTGCATACCAGATGAGTATAAGTCAGTTCACGAGATTGCTGCAGGATGGGAATCCATCTTGTTATGGATAACTCTGAATAAAAACGTTGACAGAATCAACTACATACATTACGATGTACAGAAACTAGGTAATTATACGGAACCAGGCTTTATTGCCATAAGGGAAAAACCAGCTGCATACTCACTCATGACTTTCCAGAACCGCATAGCTGTCGACATGCTCCTGGGCGAGAAGGGTGGCGACTGCTCAATGTTCGGTGACCAGTGTTGTTTATTCCAAATATCACAGGACCTGATGGGTCACGCACAAGAGCCATTCAAGGCCTCCGCACCCTGAACCACAAGATGAAGGAGCACTCTGGTGTAAACACATCAGCCAGGTCTGAGTGCTGGGGAAAAAAAAAAAAAAAGTTTGGCAAATCTAAAAATTTGGTGTTCTCTGTCCTAGTTTCTATCGCTGTTTGCAGCTATTCTTGCATTGTGTGGATGTTGTTGTATTCCCTGCATAAAGGCATCACTTAACCTACTTATAACCACTGCTATTGCCCCGACAAATTCAAAATTGGCAGAAATATATCCACTATTGGCACAACAGAGTAATGACAGTGATATTGTTGACCACGATGATGATGTTATGACTTCTCTTCCAGACCTGTTCTCTGATCCAGAAGATTATAAGTAATTAGCGCTATATTTTCCTCCGACTGTAAGCCGAAAGGGTGATCTGTTAGATCAGTGATTTTCAACTACTGTGCCGCGGCACACTAGTGTGAGAGATCGTCAGGTGTGCCGTGAGAAATTATCCAATATCACTTTTTTTTTTTTAAATTAACATTTATTAATAATTTTCTGCAAATATTATGTCATTGTCCAGTGTCCGTGCTGTAAAGGCTGGCAGAGTAATGTCATATTTGTCCATGTGGCAACACGTAGCTGATTCCCTCGTTCCTCCAAGAGAATTAGTGATGCACCTGAGAGGCCGTGGTGACAGTCATGGAGAAGTTTTTAAAAAGGACAACTGCAAACTCCGAACTGGGGCCTGGACAAGATTCTGACCTGGATAAAGGCCCGAGTATGAGTGGTGGGAAAAAGAAAGCAAAGACGGTGAGCTCAAGGCAATACAGTGAAAGCTATCTTTCGTTTGGATTTACTTTCACCGGGGATGAGACGACACCTATTCCGTTATGCCTCATGTGTGGTGAGAAGTTATCCAACAGCGCCATGTTGCCAAGCAAGCTTAAACGCCATCTCCAAACGACACACCAGTCGCTTCAAAACAAGCCGATAGACTATTTTGTTCGCCTGCGTGTAAACACAGAGAAACAGGCAACGTTTATGAGAAAAACCACAAAGGTAAATGAGAAAGCGCTCAAAGCTGGTTACCTTGTCGCCGAACTTGTTGCTAAATCAAAAAAGCCGCACACTGTGGCAAAGACATTAATACTACCTGCCTGTAAAGCCATTGTCAACGAGATGCTCGGCCCTGATGCGGTTAAAGGCATAGCTAAAGTCCCGCACTCTGATAACACAATTGCCAGGCGTATTGATGACATGTCTACAGACATCGAAAGCCATGTTTTGGAAAAGATACGCATCAGTAGGAAATTTGGGTTGCTGTTGACGAGTCTACGGATATTAGTGGACATTCTCAGCTCTTGGCCAATGTGCGTTTTGTGGATGGAGATGCCATTAGAGAAAACTTCCTCTTTTGCAAGGCACTGCCAGAAAAAACAACTGGAGAGGAAATTTTTCGGGTCACATCGGAATATCTTGGCCAGGGAGGACTTATGTGGGAAAACTGCACAAGTGTGTGCACTGATGGAGCTGCAGCCATGGTCGGGCACACCAAAGGCTTCGTGAGTAGAGTGAAGGAAAGAAACCCAGATCTGATTGTTACGCACTGTTTTTTGCACCCTGAGGCCCTCGTTGCTAAGACTTTACCAGCAGAACTGGTTCCTTTTTTGGACGATGTGGTGCGGATAGTGAACTTTGTAAAGACACGACCTCTGAAAAGCCGTATATTCCCATCTCTGTGTGAGGAAATGGGAGTGGAGCATAAAGCCTTATTGCTCCATACGGAGGTCCGATGGTTGTCGCGCGGTAAGGTGTTGACCCGCGTGTATGAGCTGCGAGAGGAACTTAAAATGTTTCCGACAAATGAGAGGTCTGATTACTCAAATCTGTTTGCAAGTGATGAGTGGTGCGCAAAGCTAGCATACCTGGCTGATATATTTCATCATCTTAATGAACTGAACACAAGGATGCAGGGCCGAAATGAAAACCTGCTTACAAGCACAGATAAAATAAATGGATTCCGTTTAAAGGTGCATCTCTGGCAACAACATGTGCAACGTGCCAACCTGGGGATGTTCCCACTCACAGACAAACGGCAAAGCAACACTGCTGCATGGTCTGAGGTAATAGGTAAACATTTGAAAAGTCTTGAGGAGAAGTCATTTTATTTCTCTTCAGCCTCCACTGAATGCTTTGACTGGGTTAGGGACCCATACAGCTCGGTAACAGTTGTTGGAAAAGACATGACTTTACAAGAGCAGGAGGAACGAACTGAACTGAAACAGGATCGTGGTTTAAAACTAAGATTTGCTGATCTTCCTTTGGACAGTTTTTGGTTGACTGCTGCCAAGGAGTTCCCCATTCTGGCCAACAAAGCTGTTCTGACATTCCTCCCATTTCCCACAACATATCTGTGTGAGGTGAGCTTTTCAAGCACAACTGCTATAAAAACTAAAAACAGAGAGAGACTGAGAGCTGTTGAAGAAGAGCTTCGTGTATGTCTTTCTTCTATTCCTGCCAGGCTTTATGTTCATCTAAACAGGCCCAGGTTTCACACTGACTGAGTATAAATAAATTGAGAAATTATATTGTAATTAAATATACTATACAGAGTGTCATTTTGTAACATTTTTGGTTCGTGGTGTGCCACAAAATTTTTCCAATGTAAAAAATGTGGCGTGGCTCAAAAAAGGTTGAAAAACACTGTATTAGATGATTTAAGGATTTGAGCAAATGTAGGATAAACAAGAGGATAATGTAGAAATAATTGTAAATAGTATTAAGTAACTGCTTCTGACTGAAATGAAGAAATGCTTTGCTCTGCTCCAATTCAGTTACTGCTCTGCCTGCAATGAAGAAATGCCTTGCTCTGCTCCAATTCAGTTACTGTTTCTGCCTGCAATGAAGAAATGCTTTGCTCTGCTCCAACTCAGTTACTGTCTCTGCCTGCAATGAAGAATGCTTTGCTCAGCTCTAAATAACATGGTAGCAAATGTAGGATAAACAGGGGGGAAATGTAGGAATAATTGTGATCATAATTATCATACATCTGCTTCCAATAATGAAATGCTTTGCTATGCTCTAGATAACGTGGCAACCTCCTAGCAGGAGATAGCAAGAACAAAAACATCTAATCATCAGAACTGTTAGAACTGCTGCCTGTTAAAGAAATGATGACCACACATGTATTCAGCAATCTTCCACACATGCACACGCACATGAACAAACATGTACACTTTGTTTCCAACTGTTTTGCTTGCCGTCTCCTTTTTATAACATCCGTGTAAATAAGAGGCGTCTTAAAACTAAATAAATAGAGGTGCTGAGGAGAGGATAATCAGAGAGTGCCGTGGTGAATTGTACGAGACAGTTCCTCTCCTCTCTCCTCGCGAGACTTGAACTTGTGTCTTTGCTTCCTTTTTTGTCCTGTTTAATGAATGTGTGATTGGTGAACCTGACACATCCGAATCAGATGCCCCAGCCACCTCATCTGGCTCCTCTCAATGTGGAGGAGTTGTGGCTCGACACTGAGCCCCTCTCGGATGACCAAGCTTCTCACCCTATCTCTAAGGGAGAGCCCGGACACCCTGTGGAGGAAACACATTTCGGCTGTTTGTATCCAGGATCTTGTTCTTTCGGTCACGGCCCATAGCTCATGCCCATAGGTGAGGGTAGGAACGTAGATTGAGTGGTAAATTGAAAGCTTCGCCTTTCGACTTAGCTCTGTCTTTATCACAACGGACTACAAAGTCCGGATCACTGCAGACGTTGCACCAATCCGCCTATCGATCTCCCGCTCCATTCTTTCCTCACTCAGGAACAAGACCCCAAGATACTTGAACTCCTCCACTTGGGGAAGGATCTCATCCCCGACTTGGATAGGGCACTCCACTCTTTTCCGACTGAGGACCATAGTCTCGGATTTGGAGGTGCTGATTCTCATCCCAGCCCCTTCACACTCAGCTGCGAATTGCTCCAGTGAGAGCTGGAGATCACGGCTTGATGAAGCCAATAGAACCACATCGTCTGCAAAGAGCAGAGATGCGATGCTGAGGCCACCAAACTGGACATCCACTACGCCTCGGCTGCACCTAGAAAATAAGTAGGAACAAAATCAGATGGGGATTCTTGGCGGAGTCCAACTCTCACCGGAAATGAGTCCGACTTATTGCCGGCAATGCGGACCAAACTCTGACGGCGGTCGTACAGGGACAGCTCGTATTGAGGGATTCGGTACCCCATACTCCCCGAGGGACACGGTCAAATGCCTTCTCCAAGTCCACAAAACACATGTGGACTGGTTGGGCGAACTCCCATGCACCCTCGAGGATTCTGCCGAGGGTGTACAGCTGGTCGACTGTTCCACGGCCAGGATGAAAACCACATTGCTCCTCCTGAATCTAGGACTCAACTTCCTGATGGACCCTCCTCTCCAGTACCCCTGAGCATACCTTACCAGGGAGGCTGAGAAGTGTGATCCCTTTATAGTTGGAGCATACACTCCGGTCACCCTTCTTGAAAAGGGGGACCACCACCCCAGTCTGCCAATCCAGTGGCCCTCTGCCCGATGTCAACGTGATGTTGCAGAGGCGTGTCAACCAGGACAGGCCCACAACATCCAGAGCCTTTAGGAACTCCAGACGAATCTCATCCACCCCCGGGGCCCTGCCACAAAGGACCTTTTTAACCACCTCGGTGACCTCAAACCCAGAGATTGAAGAGCCTGTCTCAGAGCACCCAGACTCCGTTTCCTCGTGGGAAGGCATGTTGGTGGAATTGAGGAGGTTTTCGAAGTATTCTCCCCACCGACTCACAACATCCCGAGTTGAGGTCAGCAGCGCCCCGTCCCCACTGTACACAGTGTTGCCGGTGCACTGCTTCCCCCTCCCGAGACGCCGGACGGTGGACCAGAATTTCCTCAAAGCCATCCTGAAGTAGTTCTCCATGGCCTCACCGAACTCCTCCCACGCCCGGGATTTTGCCTCAGCGACCACCGAAGTTGCATTCCGCTTGGCCAGCCGATATCCATCAGCTGCCTTGGAGTCCGACAGGCCAGAAATGCCCGAGAGGACTCCTTCAACTTGACAGCATTCCTCACTGTTGGGTGTCCACCACGTGTTTGTGGGTTGCTGCCACGGCAGGCACCAACCACCTTACAGCCACAGCTGTGGTCGGCCACCTCAGCAATGGCAGCGCAGAACATCGTCCACTCGGATTAAATTTCCCCCGCCCCGTCCAGGATGTGAGCAAAGTTCTTTCGGAGGTTGGAGTTGAAATTCCTTCAGACAGGGGAATTTGCCAGACATTCCCAGCAGACCCTCACAATATGTTTGGGCCTCCCACGTTGGACTGTGATCTTCCCCCACCATCAGAGCCAACTCACCACCAGCTGGTGATCAGTTGACAGCTCAGCCTTCTCTTCACCCGAGTGTCCAAGACATGCGGTTGCAAGTCCGATGACACAACCACAAAGTCGATCATCGAACTGCGACCTGGGGTGCCATGGTGACAAGTAGACATGTGAACACCCTTATGCCTGAACATTGTGTTTGTTATCGACAATCCGTGGTGAGCACAGAAGTCCAATAACAGAACACCACTCGAGTTCTGAATGGGGGGGGGCATTCTTCTCAATCAGGCCCTTCCAGGTTTCACTGTCATTGTCTACATGGGCATTGAAGTCCCCCGGCAGAATGATGGCGTCGCCAGAGGGGGCGCTCTCCAGGACTCCAAAAAGGGTGAGTACTCTGCACTGCTGTTTGGTGCATATGCACAAATAACAGTCAGGGCCCGTCCCCCTACCTGCAAGCGGCGGGAGGCTCCCCTCTCATCCACTGAGGTAAACCCCAATGTGCAGGCCCCGAGCCGAGGGGCAATAAGTATACCACACCTGCTCGGCGTCTCTCTCCGTGGGCAACTCCAGAGTGGAACAGAGTCCAACCCCTCTCAAGAGGAGTGGTGCCAGAGCCCGAGGAGTGCGTAGAGGCGAGTGCGACTATATCTAGTTGGATTTTCTCGCCCTCAAGCACCAAGTCGGTCTCCTTCCCTGCCAAAGAGGTGACATTCCATGTTCCTAGTGCTAGTTTCTGTCGCCGAGGATCGGATTGCCAAGGTCCCCGCCTTTGGCCACCGCCCAGCTCACATTGCACCCGACCCCTACGGCCCCTCTAACAGGTGGTGAGCCTGTGGGAAGGGGCACCCATGTTACCCTTTTGGGCTGAACCCGGCCGGGCCCCATGGGTACAGGCCCGGCCACCAGGCGCTTCCCTTTAAGCCCCACCTCCAGGCCTGGCTCCAGAGGGAGCCCCCTGTGACCTGCGTCCGGACAAGGGAAACCAAGATCCAGTTTTTGTCATCATAAGAGGGGTTTTGGAGTCGTACTTTTTCTGGTCCCTCACCTAGGTCCTGTTTGCCATTGGTGACACTACCAGGGGCACGAAGCCCCAGACAACTTAGCTCCTAGGATCATCGAGACACACAAACCCCTCCACCACGATAAGGTGACGGCTCGAGGAGGGGGGAAAGAGGTTGTTCCTCAAAATCTCACAATACATGGCCGCGGTCATCCTCTCCTTAATACAGCACAGTCGTCCTGTCCCATCTGCAGAAAACACCCCCAAAGCATGATGCCACCACCCCAATGCTTCAGAGTAGGGATGGTGTTCTTGGGATGGAACTCATCATTCGTCTTCCTCCAAACACGGTAAGTGGAATTATGACCAAAACCTTTTTCCCATGACTCTTTTATATCATCCAAATGGTCATTGGCAGACTTAAGACGGGCCTTGACATGTGTTGGTTTAAGCAGGGGAACCTTCCTTGCCATGCATGATTTCAAACCATGACGTCTTAGTGTACTACCAACAGTCACCTTGGAAATGGTGGTCCCAGCTCTTTTCAGGACATTTGACCAAGTCATGTCCTATTGTCCTGTGCTGATTCCTCACATTTTTAAAGATCATTGAGACCCCACAAGGTGGTATCTTGCATGGGGCTCCACTCTGATTGAGATAGACCATCGTGTTTTGCTTCTTCCTTTTTCTAATGATTGTTCCAACAGTGGACCTTTTTTCACCAAGCTGCTTGGCAATTTTTCCGTAGCCCTTTCCAGCCGTGTGAAGTTGTACAATTTCATCTCTGGTGTCTTTGGACAGTTCTTTGGTCTTGGCCATGTTACAAGTTTGAGTCTTACTGATTTGTATGGGGTGGACAGGTGTTTTTATCCAGCTAACAACCTCACACAGGTGCATCTGATTCAGGATAATACCTGGAGTGGAAGTGGACTTCTAAAGGCGTACTAACAGGTCTTTGAGGGTCAGAATTCTATCTAATAGACAGGTGTTCAAATACTTATTTGCACCTGTATCAGACAAGTAAATCATTAAAAAAATCATACATTGTTTTCTGGATTTTTCTTTTTATCTCTCTCACTGGACATGCACTTACGAAAAAAAATTAGACCCCTTTATGATTTCTAAGTGGGAGAACTTGCAATACAGCAGGGTGTTCAAATACTTATTTTCTTCACTGTATCTTGAGATATGTTAAAGAATTGCTGGATCATGTGTTTTTTTTAGGTAGAATTCGGATTAAACGTGTTAGTGGAATGTTTTTTTAAGCCTATATACGAGCATAGTGTAAATTTTCAAACTCCCTGTTACAGTCCTTTAAACTCTTACTTTTTTTAGGAGGTGGGGCAGATTTAAGAAAAGTTTATTTTAATCTGTTATAGCCCGAAGTGTTCATAAAATGATTAATTAATCAGCTTGAGGAAATCACATTTTCAGTTGAATTTTACTGTTTATGTTTACATACAGGGCAGCACGGTAGTGCAACAGGTTGGACTGTTTGCCTCACAGTTCTGAGGACTGGGGTTCAAATCCCAGCCCTGCCTGTGTGGAGTTGGTATGTTCTTCCCATGCATCCGTGGGTTTCCTTTGTACACTCGGGTTTCCTCTCACATCCCAAAAATATGTAACATTAAATGGATACTCTAAATTGCCCCTAGGTGTGATTGTGAGTGCGACTGTTGTCTGTCTCCATGTGCCCTGCAATTGGCTAGCAACCAGTTCAGAGTGTGCTCCGCCTGATATCTGGGATGGGTCCAAGCACTCCCGTGACCCTTGTGAGGATAAGCAGCTCAGAAAATTGATGGATATTTACAAAAAAATCACATCCTCGCCTGTGTGAAGTTTGCATGTTCTCCCTGTGCCTGCGTGGGTTTTCTCTGTGTACTCCAGTTTCCTCCAACATCCCAAAAACTTGCTGTACAGTAGGCTGTTGATTCTTCTTTTCCATTTGGCTTATCCCTTAAGGAGTCGCCACAGCGTGTTATTGTTTTCCATGTGACCCTATCTCCTGCATGTTCCTCTCTAACACCAACTGCCCTCACGTCTTTCCCCACAACATCCATCAACCTTTCCTTTGGTTTTCCTCTTGCTCTTTTGCCTGTCAGCTCTCTCAAACCGTGTTTTCCAAAACATCTACCTTTGGCTGGCCCTCTAATGAGCTAATTTCTAATCCTGTCCAACCTGCTCACTCCTAGAGAAAACCTCAAAATCTTCATTTCTGCCCCCTCCAGCTCTGCTTCCTGTTGTCTCTTCAGTGACACCATCTCTAATCCGTACAGCATGCCTGGCCTCACCACTCTTTTATAAATTTTGCACTTCATCCTAGCAGAGACTCTTCTGTCACATAATACACCAGACACTTTCTGGTCTTCACTTAGATTCCACACTCACCATTGCTCTGGATTGTTGACCCTGAGCATTCAAAGTCATCTATCCAGGCTATCTCTTCTCACTGTAGCCTCACTGTTCCCCCTCAACCCTAACGTGGAACACTTGAGCCTTGTATGCTTCTGTAACATTGGTCACTATGGTAGTATTTGGATAGCTACCTATTTTGTGAAATACTACCCATCCATTCATCCATTTTCTTAGCCGCTTATCCTCACAAGGCTCAGGGTAGTGCTTGAGCCTTTCCCAGCTGTTATTGGCCAGGAAACAGGGTACACCCTTAAGTGGTTGCCAGCCAATCAAAGGGCGCATGGAGACAGACAACAGTCACATTCACAATCACACCTCGGAGCAATATAGAGCCTCCAATTAATGTTGCATGGTTTTGGGATGAAGCCCCAGAGAAAACCCATGTAGGCACAGGGACAACATACAAACTCCACACAGGCGGGGCCGGGATTGAATCCGGGTCCTCAGAAGAGTGGCTTTATTGTTCCTTCCACCCAGCTCAGCTGTGCAACAAGAGAACGAGGAGTTAACCCCAAGCAAGACGACCTCTCCATGAAGAAGACATCTCGTTGCATGTCCTGACCAAAGTCACGTGACCGCGAAAGGAAAGATTAGGACAGTATTTTTGCAAAATTGGCTTTCGGGTGGAATGTAAATAGCTTGACGTTTCCTAGTCAGATGGTGATTTTTGGACAAAATTGTCAAATCCGCTCTTAAAATTCCAGGAAAAAATGCACAGTTAAGCGATATGTGGATAAATACAGGATGTTTTTAACCAGAGCACTGTTGTTTTTATGCTCAATGGCAAGCCACTTTGGCTTTTGTGTGAACGTCTCTGGCATTTCACTGCTTCAAATATTCACGTCATCTCACTCCATGCTAACTTTGACCTGGAATTTCTCAAAAAAACTTAAACTTCCCAGTCACAAGTTAGTCACTTTGAAAAATCACACAGAAAAGCAGATGCAGTTTATTAAAAAAATAATGATAATGAAGCATCCAGAAACTAACACTTGGATTATATCAACTGGCTTGGAACATTACAAGGGCCAGAAAGCCATACAATGAAGGGGAATTAATAAAAAATGCCACGGTGACGTCGCTCAAATCTTGTGTCCTGCAAACAAAAATCTGTTGAACAGAGAATATCGGACATTAGCATAGCTACGGATGCACAGTTGCACTCAGATCTCCAGTAATGTATTTTAGTGTTCCATTAGATGAGAATTGTGACATACAAGACTAGAACTGGTAGAGTGTCAATGTGAGAGACCGCACAATTTTATTTTAATTACTGGCCTGTGGTCTTGGCACTTTATTTCTTTTGTTGATGTGAGACATTTACAATAAATCTGGCTGACCAAAGGAATCTGTGTGAGGGGGAATGATATCAATGTGTATGATATGGCTCTTTGATGTGTATGCTCTGTATGCTCTATATTGCTCTTTGTCGTACGACAGTGAAAAATTTGGCTCTTCATATCTGACTGGTTGGCCACCCCTGTGCAAGAGAAAGTCAGGGGTGAGCCTACCTGGAGTCCAACCAATGAGAGGATTGAGGCCACCACCAAAATTTACTATACTGTAGGTATACTTAGTGATCTTTTGGAGACAAGGGGTGGTGTATTTGTACCAAGCATACTGTATTGAACTATGGCCAAAAAAATTAAACCGTATCATGTCATAATAAATACTAACAATTCGAACTCTTAGCCAAAATATTGAAAAACACAGTTTGAAAAAGTCAGACAATTAAGAGACAACAATAGTCATAAATTCAATTGCCACTATACAGTAAAAGGGGGCCCGATGGTGCCGCTGTCGAGCGTTGGCCTCACAGTACTGAGTACTGGGGTTCGAACCCTGGCTCCGCCTGTGTGGAGTTTGCATGTTCTCCCCGTACCTGGATGGGTTTTCTCTGGGCACTTTGGTTTCCTCCCACATCCCGAAAACATGCATTAATTGGAGATTCTAACTAGCCCCTCGGTGTGATTGTGAGTGCGACTGTTGTCTATTTCCATGTTCCCTGCGGTTGGGTGGCAACCTATCAGAGTCTACCTTACCGTGAATTTGGATCCCTTCCATACCACAACAGTTTTACTGTGGTATAGTGGAGTGAGTGTGAATGGTTGGTTGTTTATACAGTATGTGCTCTCAGATTGGCTGGCGACCAGCTCGAGAGCTTACGTAGACATTTGCCTGAAGATTGCTTGGATAGTTTGCAGCAATCCCGCAACCCTTGTGAGGATAAGCGGTTTATAAAATGGATGGATGGATATACAGTAAAATAATACAAAATTCTATATCTTGAGTCTAAAATTAAGAAAAGTGACATTAATGGAGAGATGGTGGTAGCGGTATTCTTTTTTATGTACAGGAGAAAAAGCATGACTATGTACTGTAAATGTATCTACTGCTCATCAAAATAATTAATAGTTACATGAGGTGTTGGTGCCAGGCTGTTATGCTGTTAAGTGTAAGTTGAAAAGTAGCTATTTGGTCAGTGCAGATGATTTAAAAACACAATACAGTATGTATAGATAGCTGTATGTACAATTGACAATGGTATTACACAGGATAGCATTCACAGTCCAGTACTGTTTAATATCATGATGAGGTGGTATAGCTTGGAGGGATAAGGCATGACTTATTTTGTGGTATGAATGGCAACAGGCTTAGGGCATCTAATTGAAGAACGTTTAAATGTTCTGCCTTTCAGTATGTGTTCCTGTCATAAGTTAAATTAGCAATGCTATCGCCTATGTCAAAATTTGCTCTTTTTTCCACAAATTGGTACTATTCTTACGTGGCTACCCTATGTTATTGACTTTTTTTCCCTTTTTTTACAAATTATTGGCCAGTTTAAAGTGTTGAAAATAGATTACTCTTTGACTCAGAAAACATGCTGCTGTTTTTTTATTTATTGGGTTTCTTGAATTGCGAGTTTCCGCCTGATACAAGCAATATATTTGCTATTCATAACATTTTTTTTAGATAGGATGGCACATTGGAAGAATGATTAGCACATCAGCCTCATTGTTCTGAGGTTGGGTTTGATTCCTGGCTCCACCCTTCCTTATGTGGAGTTTCCATGTTGTCACCATGCTTCCATGTTTTTCTACAGTTAACATGCTTAAACTCATTGAAGACTCTAAAATGGTCTGAGTGAATTGGATGGGATTGGTCGTCCACCTGTGCTGTGCGACTCGTTGACAACCAGATGAGTGTGTACCCTGCTTCGATCGCCCCCAATCAGGGGTGAAACCTCAATTTGTTTTAGGGGAACTAAGACAATAAAACATTGCTATAAACACGTGACATTTTATTATATGTGGATATATTTTTTGGAGGGGTGGTCTTCAGAAGTTTTTAGGTGGCCTTCAGACTCTAAAATAGACTGAGTGACACCATACGTCTGTACGGTACTGTATACACAACTGAAATCCGAGTAAACATCCATCCATCCATTTTCTGAGCTGCTTATCCTAACAAAGGTGGGGGGAGTGCTGGAATCTTTCCCAACTATTATCAAGCAAGAAGCAGGGCACACCCTGAACTGGTTTCTCGCCAATCCCAGGGCAAAAGGAGACAAAGAATAGCTGCACTCACATTCACACTGACGGGAAATTTAGGGTTTCCAATTATTGCATGTTTTTGGAATCTGGGAGGAAACCGAGGTGCCTGGAGAAAACCCACACAAGTGAAGTGGGTCTTCTGTGTTGTCTATTTTTTTGTATGATGAATGAGAAGACACGCACGTTGCTGCTCTCAACCTGATTTATCCTCTGTGTATTATCAAGGAGACACATTTACAAATGTTCACAGAGCTCCCTTCACAAAGACTCTTAAAGCGCTGCAACATTAAAGACATGGTCACCACACAGACCTTGACAATGTCTCCCCTTCTCCAGCTAGAGTTTATTTTTTAAATTAATGAAACACATTCAACCCTTCGCCTCTGTAACTACACCCACTTTGCAGACATGTTCAACTAATTTATATTCATGTGGAGGAGACCAAAATGCCTACCTTACACTTAGACGTCAGAATCACAAGAGGAAGTGATCTCGTCTAGCCACCCGATAAATGTGGCTTCAAAATAAAACACACAGCCTACTTCCTGTGTTTCTCAGATCTTCCACCAACACTTCAACGGCATTTTCCCCCTTACCATGACCATTTTTCAACACCCATTTCCTTATAAAAGATGTCAGTAAAAGCTTTGAAAAGAAAAAAAAAAAAAAAAAAAAGAATAAATGCCAGTGCATGTGCTGCCTTTCAAAATAAGAGTGCACTTCCAGGCTCTGTCTCTGTTATAGCGCACAACATCACACCATTACACAAGCGCGGGGAGAACATGCAAACTCCACACAAGTGGTGCTAGGATTTGAACCCCAGACCTCTGAACTGTGGGGCCAACGACTTAAACAGTTGCGACAGCGTGCCACCCCTAGTGAACGTATTATTATTTATTGTTTGGGGCTTTATTATTGTTGGGCTATGTTGAATAATGGTGTCTGGAGTTTAAAAAATATATATATATTATTTACAAAAAACAGTACTTCATACGGCGGCGCGGTGGACCAGCTGGTAAAGCCTTCGAGGATTTTCTCCCGGCACTCCGCTTTCCTTCCACATCCCAAAAACATGCAAGATTAATTGGACACTCTAATTTGCCCCTAAGTGTGATTGTGACTGTGGCTGTTTGTCTTGATGTGCCCTGCAATTGGCTGGCAACCAGTTCAGGATGTAACCCGCTTCCTGTTCATTGACAGCTGGGATAGGCTCCAGCTATCCCCGCGACCCTCATGAGGATAAGCGGCAAAAGAAAATGGATGGAAGGTACTTTGTACATGCTAAACTTCAGGATAAATAGTCAAGTATTGGATTCCTGCACGTATAGGAATAGAAGGGGGAAAGAATGTAGATGTCCTGGCTCCAAAAGCTGTGAAAATGCTCTAAATTACACTAAAAATCCCCGTAAAAATAACAATTGTGAGACTGCCAAAAAAACCCGTCTTTGAAAGCACCTGCAGGATATTGAAAGAGAACTGGTACTTCAGTGAGACAGAAAGAGACTATATCGCAGGTTTTCTGACAGCTGTGAAATTTACGACGAGGGTGAGAATGTCCACCATGTGCTGCTGGATTGTATGGTTTATTTATACGAAGGAAAGATAGAAATTGACTATTTTTTCAGAATTGGTTTTCTACCACTTCCTTTCGATTTACCTATCCTTCCGTCCAGTAGGTGGCGGTAATATAACGAAACGCTGGTTGCCATCCGCCAATAAAATTAAATTGGAAAAAGACGAGGAAGAAGAGCCTTTTCTGTTCAGAAGTGATAAAAACGATTTTTACCCGGTGTGGAAAGATTGTTAAAACGTAAAGTATCTCGTAGTGGTGAAGTAACAGGTAATATTGTCGTTTAATAGTTGATTTGTGCAGTTTATGGCGGAAACCTGTTCATTTCTCCAAGCGGAATATAGTCAGTTGATTGACTTCGGCTCATTATTTTCTCATGAACGTAAGTGGACTTCTAGCTCTGCTGGTAAATAAACTTTCAACACTGTGCTTCAAATGTACCACAAGAACATGATTATAGTACCGTGTGCACAACTTCTTACTTTCTTTCTCAGGTGGACTGTTCGTCTGACATTCCTCTTGAGAGCAACAAAAATCCAATCCTGCATAAAAACAGGTAAAGGACTACGTACCAAGTAGGCCACGTGGGCAAAAATAAGATGATCACGTTGGATTATGTAAGAATAAAAAGTTGTTTGGATGTACCAGGCAATGAAAACTATTCTTAGTTTGAAGTAATACAAGTAGTGTTATCTTTAATGGCCTAGTTTGGCCTAATTTGAAATGTTATCATTTTCCTGCGTTTCAGTTTTTTTTTCTCAGAAATATATTTTCCCAGTGATGTGGATACATTATAGAGTTCCTTTTTAATATATATATATATATATATAGCTAGCTCAGTCCATGTTATGTTTCAGTGCACCATGCCATATTCCCGTACAACTACACAAAATCCAGCCAAGAGCCGGAAAAAAGTGTCTTCTACCACCAGTCGATTCAAAGACATTCAAATCAGTGAAGAAGTCAAAATTGCTATTAACCTTTCTTTGGAGAGATTTCATTACAGTGATGAGAAAGGTACGTGACGTTTTATAGTATTGTTACATCAAACACTTGTATCAAGTACTCTCTCAGATGTGAGCAACAAGAAATCACACTCCAAGTCTGGTAAAATCTCATATCTCCCCTGAATGAACAGAGATGGAATTTCCCTCTTCACTTTTCTCGAATGAGAGGGCCTTCATTCATCATACTTCACGGGCTTTGGGTTACATTTCTAAAAGCAAAGGGTAAGTATGTTTAACCAGAACTAGAGGGTAGAAGTTAATGGAACTATAAAGTAAGAAGTGTGTTCCTCAATATCTGTCCTGTTGTTATTATTGCATTGATGAACTCAACACATACCTCTAGCTTGAACACAGTCTGTTCCTTTGACTTCTGAAGTGTTATGTTTCCCATGAGAGGTAATTTCCAAGTAGCAAATAGGCAGGGGAACACGATTATATTTTATTTAGTGGTGGGCAAGTGAAGTCTCATGAAGCACTATGGCAGGGGTCGCGAACGTATGGCTCGCGGAGCCCTCATAATGACATATTGTACATGTTTTCTGTCTTGCAGAGAAGGTTTGTCCTAGTGAGGTTACTGTAGTTTTTGCGTAGTAGTCGATGTCCACTAGGGATCGCAAAAAAACACTTACTTTCATAATAGGTTTTAACCGAACACCTGTAGCAAAAAAACAACCGGTTTTAAAATCGGTACCATTGTGGTGTTTACATAATTCACCCATAGGACCTCGAGTTGGGGTGCGGGGTTCCGCACGGACTGTTTTTGTTGTTGCTCTTCCGGAGTGAAGAGTTCACAGAGTTCCCGCCGTTATGCGAGTAGTGTTTGATGTCTGCCAATAAAACAAGTTTTGTTCCTGTGTCCGACACTCCGCCTCCGACTTCTTTTCTCCGGCGCTACACCATCGATCGTTAATTTACTCTGCGGTAATGGGGTAGTTTGTTTACAATATTGACAAATAAGCTTGTTGAATGTGGCTTTCAACAACGCACTCGTGTAAGTTAAATTTTTGGCTTTTTTTGTAAAAATGTTTTAATGTTAACATTCTTGAAAAAAGTGGAAATGATATTGAAAAAATAGTGCAATGTGGAATACCGGAACCGGAAGAAATTATTGGAAATTTTAACCGATTTCGAAAGTCCGATTACGGTTTTGGTTTTAAACAATCGAAAACCGGTTATAATCGATTAATTGTAACCGTTTGCGATTCCTAATGTCCACAGGCCGGAACAACTAATTATAGAAACGCTTTTGACAAACTATGAGGAGTACTGAAGTTTTCAACAAGAATGGACAGCCTTTGTGGAGAGGGAGGGTTCTGCTGGGAGTTTTAAATTCATAGATGGGCAGTATGCAATGTTCCCTCGTAGCTGCGCAACTGCGCACTTGTCGCACACTCTCAGTGCTGATGAAAACAGATGCAGCGCAGTGAACTACAGCATGACGTCTTTTTTTTTTTTTTTTTTTTTAAATATATACACGGCACCACACTGCCTCTCACAACGAGCAGCTCGGCCACACCGGGTCACACACTCTACTTTCTATTTAACTTGACCCTGCCCACCCCCGCTCTTTGAGGGGTACACTCATAATTACACACACAGCCCACCACCAGTCTGGGCAACGTAGAGCAGAGTTAGACATGCTGCTTATGTTTACTCTTGATAATTATGGTAAAAGTAAAAAAAAGAAAGAAAGAAAAGAAATGTTGTTGCTTCAAGGAATGTTGAAGTATGTGAATAATGGTAGAAAGAGTGGTGAAACTGGACAAGATTTTCTCTTTTTTTGAGGAAAAAGGTCTGGTCTGAAGCCAAAGTTGAAAGTGCAGGATGAGATGGTGTGTAATGTTAAAATTCTACCTTGGCACAGCATGATCAAACGTGAAAGCACAGACAATACATTGGCCAAAAACCCAATTCTGTATTTTAAATATAGGAGGCAACATAACATGAACCCTAAAACTGTTTGGGAGCATCATTCAGCTTTCAACATGCACTGCTAAAGATATTCTGCAGGCAATAATTTAGTTTTACACCAAGAAAAACACACTGGGATATTATTGTGAGTTAAAAAAAATAAATGAGACAAAGTTGGAAGAGACATTTCAAATTTATAGTTATTAGTTGGCTTGGTTTGGTTGGCAATCTACTTTCTGTTTGTTGACACTTACAGTGTAAGTTTGCAAACACACAAAATTGTTCTTAAAAATGTTCTAATGTGAATATAATCTGAACCATTTAATGAAGCATTTAACTTCAGTGGATGACACTGACCACAGTGCATACCACAGATATAGTCTGATGTTGCTCACAGTGATCAAGGGGTGCGCTCACACCCTTATGTTTGCTCAGACGTAAAAAATTAGAGGGAACAGTTGGAGTATGCCAAAGGATTCCTTGCCAATAAACATTTTGCTAACTTTGCATCAAGACGTCTCTGTCAGCAAGAACTGTTTACCATTGTACCAGCATTATGGCAAATCAAATTTAATTGCGTTCGTGATGAAAGGATGGAAGTCTCAACGCCTGCGTGAAGCTTAATCTGACGATGTATGAACTCCAAAGCAATCAGCAAAACCGTGCAGCAGTAGCTGTCGCATTAATGGTAAGAAGTACTTTTGTCATTGGTGAGCAATAGCGTAACAATGTTATTTAAAATAATTCAGAGACTTATTCTACTCTAAAAGTCTTCGTCTTACATAAATGTGCAAATACACCTGTACTTAGTTTTTAAAATACTGTATAGCTCTTTTGAACCTGCTTTTTAAAATATTTGGCCTTTATGGCTCTCTGTCGAAAAGGTTCCCGAGCCCTGCACTCAGGCTTCCCTAACAATTGTCCCGAAAAAGATTGAAAGCTTCAAGGTATCAGTGATGGTCACATCTGATAGATGACTGAAAGCTCTCAACACGACTAAAGCAATGGGGCTGTTTCTCATGACCGAAATAAAAGTTCAGACCATAGGTGATTCGAGGGTTTTGTTGATTCATACCAAATAATGATAGTCATTTCAATGAAATGTGCAAATGCTCTCCCCGATACTCTCAAACACATTCCAAATTAACCCAAAGAAAAAATGAAACACCTTGACCCATGACATACTGAAAGACTATAAGCCAATAAAGCTTGGAAACATTTTGAAGAAATGAAGCGCAATGCGAAACAGCAATCTAAGCTTTGAATGTCAATGGTCACGTGACACTGGTGTTTTGATAAAAGCTCCGACAACATTTCAAATCGCTCTGCTTTAGGAAGAGTGACAGAAGCTCCAAATCCTTAGTATCATTTGGCCATCACTAACCCCGCCTCTCACCCAAAGATAGCTGGGATAGGCTTGTGCACAGTCTTGACCCTATTGGTACAGAAAATGAATTTCAACATATATTATGTATTAACCAATACAGTAACATAACAGAAATGAACGTTTACAAATGGCCATAGGTTATTTTTTTTCTTTTTCAGGAAAGGATCAAATCGCTTCCTCACCATAAGGAAAAAGAATTGTCTTGACAGTAGTCTGTCTGTCATGCCCCTGACTCTGTCCCAAACGTCTTTACATACCATCCGAAGCCATCTTCAGAAGTTTCCTATTACTGATAAAGAATGTAAAGACTTTCAAGCCAGCAGCAAAAGCAAGCTGTCTGTGGCAGCAAAACATGGTGAGAGTTTGTGTTTAAAGTTGAAATTAAGCCACACTGATAGAATTGAAAACTCATCACCGTCTGTTTCACTGCATTAGATTCATCACTACACATTAATTTGATTAAATAGAGGCCCAAATCCATTGACCAGCCAACCACCCTTACACCCCTCCCGCCCAACCCCTGGAGAGCAAGATGCCCCCACCAATCTGTAGCTTGTGCCTATTCAACTAGAGGGTGACAGTGTCCCGTGCTTGATCGTTAGGGATGCCTAACAAGGGAAAGATAAGGGTGTGTGTGTGTGGGGGGGGGGGGGGAGCAGCAGCATTTAGCTAGATGTAAAGCCAGACATGCTAATAGATATGCAGTGATGACTTGATTAATCGGCAACTAATCATTTAATTACTGTTTTGATAATTGATTTGTTTAGTCACCTAGTTTAAACTAAAGTTGTCCTACTCTTTGGAAGAGTTCAGTTTGTCAACAGTAAATATTTTGATTTCTCTAGCCCGCCATGAAAGCAGACTATTTGTTTTCTCAAAATAAAACATTTGCAAGAATCCTTCATTTTGGAAAACAGCGATCCGCACTTCACCCATTTTCTGACATGAATGGAAGAGGTTCCAACCCCTCTCAAGAGGACTGGTACCGGTGGCATGGTGGCGCAGCTGTTGAGCGTTGGCCTCACAGTTCTGAGGACTGGGGTTCAAATCCCAGCCTTGCTTGGGTGGAGTTTGCATGTTCTCCCTGTGCGTGTGTGTGGTTTCTCCGGGCACTCCGGTTTCCTCCCACATCCCAAAAAGATCCATTTATTGGAGACCCTAAATTCCCCTTTCGTATGAGTGTATCTTTCCTCATGCCTGATGACAGCTGGGATTGGCTCCAGCACTCGTGTGACCCTCATGAAGTTCAGAAAATAGATGGATAGTGTCTTTTTGCTGTGTTTTGTCCCCATGGGTGATTCTGCCAGGGGTGTGAACCCTGAGGCAACTGCGCTCCTAGTGTCATTGAAACACACATTCCCCTCCACCATGGTAAGGTGACTGCTTCCAGGAGGGGGTTTGTGCATTTCCAGTTTTACATTCAGTATTTTAGTATAATTCACTCTGTTGTTTTACAAAAGTAAGGGTTTTAGACAGAGTTGTATAATGTTTCCCTGTTTTTTATCAGACAACAGCTTTGACACAAGGAGGCCAACTGGGCGCTTGGATTGTGGCATTACTGCAGTACCCCCTAAAAGGCGGACATCAGAGTTTGACACTTTCCGACGCTCGCTGCCTGTGTGTGAACGTGAAGAACAAATAATCAGACTGATTAGAGAGAACAGGGTGGTACTCATCGTTGGAGAGACTGGTTCTGGAAAAACAACACAGGTAGGAAAATCATTCAGTGGTCATTTCTGAAGTTGACTACATTGCACAGTGGATAGAAATGGCATTTTATTTTATTTTATTATTTTTATGTATTTTTAGTTCAACTCTAAAATTGTTGACACCTTGCAAAGCAATCACTAAATGTCTGTAATGTTGTATTTTTAACTAAAAAGAGTCTCTTGAACCTCAAGATTTTGACAACAGATCTTGGAAAAGCAGTTCTGAATCATCACCAATCATTAATTTTGCTTATCTTGTTCAAGCAATTATGTAAAGTTTAACTTGATTATATACAGTGGAGGAAATACTTATTTGATCCCTAACTGATTTTCTAAGTTCACCCATGGACAAAGACTTGAGTAGTGCATAAATCTAATGCTGGGTTTGTGTTAACAGTGACAGATACAATTTTAAAGAAAATCACAGTAAAAAAAAAAAAGTTATTTAAGTTTCAATGAAGTGAAATAAATATTTGATCCCCTACTGATAATGGTGTTGGACTTTGAAGTCGATAACAGTAAAAAAGGAAGTGAAAGAGGCAATAATTTTAGTCTATTCTTTTCCAGAATGAGGATGCTTAGAGAGCGGGATGGTATTCATGTGTAAGCATCAGCTGCATGCAGGTGAAGAGGTTTAAGATGGCGGCCTAAACCAAATACAAAGAACTGAGGCAAATGAATTTTAATATTATAATATTTTAATCTTAAAATTGTACATAAGATGTACTTGGAGTGTTTTTTTTTTTTCCTGTGTGAAGACAATTTATTTTGCTGTATTGTACTTTTCAGTCTTACAGATTGCTTATTTTAAAATAAAATAAAAAATGTTTGCATTTACAGTGAATACTCATTTCTCAAACGTCCCCATACTCAAACAAATCGGTTTTCAAAGGAAATTTGAAATTTTTTTTTTTTTTTTTTTTTTTTGAACGAAGATCCCAGTAGTCAAACGCCCCCGGAACCCCCCCCCCCCACCCCCCGGAAATAACATGTCGCACATGGCCCGACCAGCTGACCAACGAAGCGCTTTATTGTGAATTCCAACCCCCTGGAAAAAGCCCGGAAATAACGTAACGCACGCAGCCTGGCCAGCTGACCCACAACGCGGTTTGTTATTATGAAATTCTAACCCCCTGGAAAAAAACCCAAAAATAACATAACGCGCGTGGCCCGACCAGCTGACCCACGACACACTTTATTATGAATTCCAATGCCCTGGAAAGAACCCGGAAATAACATAACACACGTGGCCTGACCAGCTGACCCATGACGCACCTTGTGAATGCAAATGCCCCAGAAAGAACTCGGAAATAATATAACGCGCGGCCCGACCAGCTGACCCACGACGCACTTTGTGTATAACGTAGCCTCTGTACACAGACGTGTCCTGGTCTTCCGATTGAGGACTATTAACCCCAATCAAGGCTCCAAAGAAGTGACACGAGATAAGTTCTTTGGGAAAAGAAAAGAACTTCCAGGGGGAAAGTCACCCCCACCAAAGCGATTTAATACTTGATAGTTTTGCATTGCTTTTTTCTTCTGAACTTTGATAATGCTCTGCTCCATTAGTATTTCTGCATTTTTTTTTTTTTTTTTTTTGCGACATGTAAAACAAGTTACCAGGAGGTCCAGTAGATTTTCAGAAAACCAACCAGACCCAGCGTTCATGATATATACACTCTTAACGCTGTGCAATTGGGCAATTTGTTGAAAGGGTGTTTAAAAAAAAAAATAGCAGTCTGCCGTTGACATTCAAAACTATTTTGTACAAACTTTTTTCTGTTTGTTTCTAGGATTTACCAATCCTTTGAATCACTAAACTAATATATAGTTCTATGGCCATAGGTTTATATAACTACTTCACATCTGTCTGGCATGACATGGCACCTTTCAGCTGTTATTCTTTTCCCAACATTCCTTAATGATGTTTCAAAATTTATTTGAATGTCTTGGTTTTGCTTCAGAAACAGCAACTCTGGTTTTACTCTCCATTTTAAAGCATTATAGATCATTTTAGCTGAACAGCCTATAAACTTTTTGCACTTCTTTATAAGGTTTACCCCCCTCCAATCAAACTATTAAAGTATTAAACTGAACAATGTTTTGAACAACTCATTTTCCTCAGGCTTTCAAGGAGAAATGCATGTTCAACAGGTGCTTGCTTTTGACATCCCTATGTACATTTTAAAATAGATATTGTTATGAAAACTACATGTACGAAAAAAATGAGCGGAGTGTGTCATTTATGCACAAAGTTACGGATGTCTCACTCAACATCCCAGTGGCAGCCATATTGCCTGCAACGACATTTACAGATGTCACACTGGGACAGTCGCCATTAAAAAGTCGCTGTGCCACCTGCTATGGGAGACAAACAACAGAGATTTTCGGATTTTTCTGACGCCACGTCTGACACGGAAGGTCTTTTCGAAATAGAGAAAATCTCACAATCGAGTAAAGTGACCTGGGCAATATTACCCTATCGTCTCGAGCCATATTTAGATGATATGCGGATCACTTCTAACTAACAACAGACTCCCCGACAATATGTATGACAGTATGTAGCATACTCAGGAGGACCCGTGCCGGGCGAAGTAACTACTTAAGGGGTGCCCAAGTACCGGTGGCCAGTGGGGGTGGGAGCTCCGTTCTCCTCCTGCACACCACCAAATCACCTCTTCGCCCGATCCACCTCCACGGCGCCGATGAACAACACTGGCCCCGGCGGCGAAGAACAACCCCGGTGGCGGTGGTGAAGAACAACGCTGGCCCCGGCGGTGGCTATGAACAACGCCGGACCGCGCACATCGACACATTTAGCAACTCTGACTTACATACTTTATTAAGTTATGACGCGGATGTTTTGTTACGTTCTGAGAGGAGGATTACGTACTTTTTTTTTTTTTTTTTTTAACTCGCACTATGCACACATACCATAATTTCTCAAATGTGCAAATTTTTCAAAAAATATTTTCAAAAAGTTAAGAGTGCATTATATATTTAGGTATGGATGAAAAATAAAAAATACAATCACACTGTATAGTTATATACAGGTACATAAAGTGGTTAAAAACAATACATATACATATTTTACGTCTTATGTTACACATTTATATTTATTACGTTAATGTGCACCCCCAAACGGAACTCTATGACCTCCACGGGGAGCTTGCACTTTACGATCGTAACGTAACATCTTTGTTGCTACTGCACCAAAGATCAGAAACGACTGCCCGGGAGTTTAACTTAAACCAAGACAAAGAATGTTGACTCCACGGGTAGTTTTTCAGCTGCTTTTAAAAGAAATGTCATCACAGAACCCGAAACAATGATAGCTCGCCTCAATGGCTTCAGGTGGGTATAAAAACATGAGCTCAAACTACGTAATACGAACGTCATGGGCACATAAAAAAAAAATGGGAGAGTGCACACAATTGAATTGGTCGCTATTTTTTAAAATGTGCCCATTACCCCGTTTCTACGTAGTTTGAGATCACGTTGTTTTGATAGCCATCTGATGTCATAGGAAAGCTATGGCATCAGGTAGGTGAGAGGCTGCGGTGCGGAACCAAAACTCTTGGTTTTCAAAAAAATGTTTCCCCACAAACGCCATGGATGACACAGAGGATGACATGCTGTGTAAGCAAAATAGGATCAGTGTTCATGAATTCAAGCGGCACCAGAACTGGACCAAGTCACCAAAGGTAGCTATGATGGATATTTTACAGATGTTCCTTTTGAAGTCTTACGCAAGGATGTGTAATGTAGAGGATAAACTGCACTATGTACAAACATTTTATGCACAAATATTTAATGCAAAAAAACGTTTAAGTCAAACAGCGTTCAGTAGTTTATTTAAAACTGTAATATATGTTATCAATAGTATTAATAAAATGTTATGCCATCATTGAGCATTTATTTTAGTTGGTTGAGGCATTCTGTTCTGACAATTACAAGGACCAGGACAAGTGTGTCCTGTGGCCTGTCCCGAGATTATATTACAGCTACGTCAGCACGTGCACAATGGTTATTTTTAACGATTGTTGTACGGTTTTTTGAAAAACAATACAAGTATAGACCTCAAATTTAAATAGATACTTCCTAATATTTTGAGCATATGGGTAGGAGCAAATTGGTGGTGCACATTGTAGATTGGTAGAAGGGTTTTCCTGATTTTTTTTTTTTTATTTTTTTTATTTTTTTAGGTCAACTTTGGGGGTGCGCATTATACTTCAGGACGCATTATACTTGAAAAATTACGGTACCTGTCATTTAGAACCCACAAAACCCTCGTCCTTTGAACCTGTGCAATCAATCTTTCATGACGAACAGGGTCTTTTGGAAAAGTGTGACGTGAATCCATCCTCCCAAGTGTTCGAGCTAAATCCAGCAACATGAGATGGCATTTTGGCTAATACACAGGAAAACACAGGTTCTTTCCCGCCGGTAAAACTTGTATAAACACATGAACCCGCCAGTGTTGGTGTCTGTAAAAAAAAAAAAAAGCATCACTTCCTGCTTCTTCTGCAAAACAATCTCTTCCCTCCCCAACCCACCTCCGTGTCAGGGGAGCAGGGGCCCGTGCCACCGCTAACGGCGGCCCGCGCACATCGACACGACACATTGAGCACCCCTTGCTTACGTACTCTATTAAGTTATTCTGACGTGGATCTTTTGTTACATTCTGGGAAAAGGAATCACTTACGTCGTCGGACGCAGATGTCTGGAATGTGGAGGATGGCTGTCGACGGAGCTTCTTTACCCCCACTACTGCTTTTGGAACCCACAGTGTCTTCTGCCTCGACTTCGAACATTCGCTGGAACTAACATTCGCCTACTTGGAACATTCGTTTGACTTTCACTGTACGTCGTTTGGCTAGTTAGCTCGTGTGACACGCGACTTAACTGTCATTGTACTTGCATTTTGTGTTAGTTGTTTTGTGTTGCCCCTCCTCAAGCACCTTATCATGTTGGAGGGGTTTATGTTTCTCAATGATCCTAGGAGCTAAGTTTTTGGGGCTTCACAGCCCTGGTGGTAGGGTCACCCATGGCAAAAAGATCCTAGGTGAGGGGCCAGACAAAGTATGACTCTAAAACCCCGATGACGAATGTAAATGTTGATCTTGGTTTCCTTTGACCAGACGCGGGACACCAGGGCCCTCTGGAGCCAGGCCTGGAGATGGGGCTCGGCCAGGCAGAACCTGAAAGGGTCCCCCTTCCTATGGGCTCCCCACCTGTGACAGGGGCCATAGGGGTTGGGTGCGATGTGAGCTGGGCAGTGGCCAAAGGCATGGACCTTGCCGATCTGATCCCCAGCTACAGAAACTAGCTCTAAGGACATGGAATGTCACCTCTTTGGCAAGGAAGAACCCCGAGTTGGTGCATGAGGTCGAGAGGTTCCGACTAGATATAGTCGGACTCTCCGCTACCCACCCCTTGGGCTCCGGTACCACTCCTCTTGAGAGGGGTTGGACTCTGTTCCACTCTGGAGTTGCCCACGGCGAGAGACGCCGAGCAGGTGTGGGTATACTCATTGCCCCCCATCTCTGGGCCTGTACGTTAGCGTTTACCCCGGTGGATGAGAGGGTAGCCTCCCTCCGCCTTCAGGTAGGGGGAAGAGTCCTGACTGTTGTTTGTGCTGATGCACCAAACAGCAGTTCAGAGCTCCCTCTGGAGACTCTACCATTCTGCTTGGGAACTTTAATTTTCACGTGGGCAATGATCGTGAGACTTGGGAGGGCGTGATTGGGAAGAACAGCCCCCCCGATAAGCACCCGAGCTGTGTTCTGTTATTGGACTTTTGTGCTAATCACAGATTGTCAATAACAAACAGCATGTTCAGACATAAGGGTGTCCAAATGTGCACCTGGCACCAGGACACCCTGGGTCGCAGTCCGATGATTGACTTTGTAGTCGTGTCATCGGACTTACGACCATGTCTTGGACACTCTAGTAAAGAGAGAGGCGGCGCTGTCAACTGATCACCACTTGGTGGTGAGTTGGTGCTGATGGTGGGGGAAGATACCGTTCTGACGTGGAAGCCCCAAACGTTTTGTGAGGGTCCGTTGGGGAATGGCTGGCAGATTCCCCTGTCAGAAGGAATTTCAAAACTCCCACCTCCGAAACAACTTTGCTCATGTTCCGAGGGAGGCGGGGGACATTGATTCCAAGTGGACAATGTTCCGCACCTCCATTGCTGAGGCGGCCGACCAGATCTGTGGCCGTAAGGTGGTCTGTGCTTGTCGTGGCGGCTACCCCAGAACACGTTGATGGACACCAACAGTGAGGGATGCTGTCAACCTGAAGGAGTCCTATCGTGCATTTTTAACCTGGATTTGCCTGGAGTTCCTAAAGGTTGTCGATGTTGTGGGGCTGTCCTGGTTGACATGCCTCTACAAGATTGCGTGGACATCGGGGACAGTTCCTCTGGATTGGCAGACTGATGATGTTGGTCCCCCTTTTCAAGAAAGGCGACCGGAGGGTGTGTTCCAACTCTAGGGGGATCACACTCCTCAGCCTCCCTTTGTTTCTTTCCGTTGTGGTTAAGAGGGAGCTAAGTCGAAAGATGAAGCTCTCAATTTACCAGTCGACCTACGTTCCTACCCTCACCTATGGGCACGAGCTGTAGGTCAAGATCTCGGATACAAGCGGCCGAAGTGATTTTCCTCTGCACGGTGTCCAGGCTTACACAGTGAGTGGTGAGAAGCTCGGTCATCTGGGAGGGGCTCACTGTTGTGCCGCTGCTCCTCCGCATTGAGAGGAGCCAGATGAGGTGGCTGGGGCATCTGATCCGGACGCCTCCCTGGTGAGGTGTTCCGGGCATGTCCCACTGGAAAGAGACCCTGGGGACGACTCAGTACACGCTGGAGAGACTGTCTCTCGGCTGGCCTGGAAACACCTCAGGATCCCTATGGAAGAGACAGAAGAAGTGGCTGGGGAAAGAGAAATCTGGGTATCCCTGGAGAAGCAGTAGAAAATGGATGGATGGATGGATGTTTTGTGTTGTTGTGTGTGTGTGTGTGATTTAAATTGTCTTACACGCAATACTGCTGCTTATATTTTGCTGGTTTGACCAAGGAGATTGTAAATTCACACGTAACAGATGCTATAAACTGACAAATTTGTCTCCCCCCCAACATATATAAGAGCTCTATACTCACCTGTTATTTGGAATCCACACAGCTCTTCTCCTTTGCACCTGTGCAATCCATTATTTGCGACGAATCGGGTCTTTTGGAAACGTGTGAAGAGTGAATCCATCCTCCCGAGTATTTGAGGAAATTTCAGCACCACAACGACCGGCATTTTAGCAAAAACAGAGAAAAAACTCTTGCCTATACATGCAGCTGAAGTTGTACGTATTATACGTCACTTTCTGCTTTTTTTTTTCCAACCCCACGCAGTCAGCAGATTTTTCATGGTAAAAAAATCTACATATGGCAACATTCTGACATGCTGTGAACAAACGGCTGATTCTATTCCGGCTGATTTTTTTGTTATTTTTATTTGTTTGTTTTTTTGTAAACAACATACTAATTTTAATGTTTTTGGTGACAGTGGCACATTAAATAGGGCCCTCCTGATTCACACTTGTTTTTCAAAAAAATGATGATCTCACTAATTGAATGCCGCACTTTTTTTTTAACACACCCTTTTTAACAAAATGCTGGTAAAAATGTATACTGGAAATCTGGATTAGTCTGGTTAGTCACATTGGACTGCTATTATTTTGAACACTACTGTATACACATGAATGTTTTACAGCCCTTCAATTTCCAAAAAGGGTAAAAAACCATTGGGATTAATTTTCTTGTTTAAAAAGTTAAACATTTAACGGGAATTAGATATGGTTTTTGTGTAAAATTAATACACCTGTATGTTTGGTCAGATTCCACAGTTTCTGCTGGATGACTGCACCAAGAAAGGAGAGTGCTGCAAAATCTTCTGTACTCAGCCCAGACGTCTGGCTGCCATCACTGTCTCTGAGAGAGTGGCAGCTGAGAGGGGAGAGACAATTGGCAAGACTGTCGGCTATCACATAAGACTAGAGAGCAGGTAAAATTTACAAGAAAATCCCCTTTCGTTTCAAAATTTCCAAGTTAATTGTAATTTTCATGGCTCTACAGTGGTGTAAAAAATATATTTCCTGCAATGAAAGGTTGGGTGTAATTTGGTCATGCCAATACAATCTTGTTTTTTCTTTTTTCTTTTTTATTTTTATTAACTATTGTGCAAATGAAGTGTCCTCTTGCAATTGATAACATTTTTGATGATTAATGAGCAATAATCTCATGCAGTGACCATTGTGCAAATGAGAGACTTCCAGAAATGTAAGAACTTTAAAGTGACTAGTAGTGTGATAATCTTTAAGTGTCAGTAGTGCAAATGGTGCAAATACTTCACAAGCACATTAAAGGCCAGTATTTGTCAACAAAAGATATGTAACTAGTTCAGAGTGGTGAGAATACTGCAGTGAGTACAATATAAATGTATAATTGTTTAAGAATGATTTGGTCAATGACTGTGGTGTTGTCTGGAGACCTAAGGAGTTTGACAGCTGTATGCATTTAGGTATCATCGTTTGTGCAGTGAGAGAGGATAGATCCTGAGGGCGCCCCAGTGCGTGTGGTCTGTGTGGATGAAGTGGTGTCCCCCAGCCTCACCTGCAGTAAGCTGTCAAATCCAATGGCAGACGGGACACTGACCTGGGGAACCTTGGCGAGAGGAGTTCGGGGATGATTGTGTTGAATGAAAAGCTGAAGTCAATGGACAGGATCATCGTCTAGGTCCCCGTACCGTTAAGCTGTTCTAGAATGAAGTGCAGTCCCATGTCTGTTGCGTCATCCACAGACCTTTTTACTCGGTAGGCAGAGTGCAGGGGTTCCGGTAGGGACTTGTGATGATCTTTAGATGGTCCAGCATGAGGTGTTCAAAGACCTTCATTACTTCAAAGGTTAGGGCAACAGGGCTAAAGTCATTCAAAGCTGAGATTAGTTTATTGGGGAATTTGACATCTGTTGACTTCTTCTTTTCCTTTCGGCTTGTCCCGTCAGGGGTCGCCACAGCGTGTCATCTTTTTCCATCTTAGCCTATCTCCTGCATCTTCCTCTCTGACTCCAACTGCCCTTATGTCTTCCCTCACCACATCCATAAACCTTCTCTTTGGTCTTCCTCTCGCCCTTTTGCCTGGCAGCTCCATCCTCAGCACCCTACCACCAATATACTCACTCTCTCGCCTCTGAACATGTCCAAACCATCGAAGTCTGCTCTCTCGAATCTTATCTCCAAAACATCCAACTTTGGCTGTCCCTCTAATGAGCTCATTTCTAATCCTATCCAACCTGCTCACTCTGAGCGAGAACCTCATCTTCATTTCTGCCACCTCCAGTTCTGCTTCCTGTTGTTTCTTCATTGCCACCGTCTCTAATCCGTACATCATGGCCGGCCTCACCACTGTTTTGTAAACTTTGCCCTTCATCCTAGCAGAGACTCTTCTGTCACATAACACACCAGACACCTTTCGCCATCTGTTCCAACCTGCTTGGACCCGTTTCTTCACTTCCTTACCACACTCACCATTGCTCTGGATTGTTGACCCTAAATATTTGAGGAATGAAGATTATCCGAAGTAAAACAGAATATATGTGCGTGAATGAGAAAAGTGGAGGGGGAAGAGTGATGCTACAGGGAGAAGAGATAGCGAGGTTTGTTCGTTATGAGGGCTCTCCAAGCCATAAGCAAGTATCAAAAGAGCTAATTTGGCTCCTGAGCCATAGGTTCCTGACCCAGGCTTTAAAGCATGATTCAACATAACTCCGAAATGTTTATGTACAACCGGTAGTGCTAGCACGAGCTTGTTAGGCTGCATAATGTGTGGGTTTTTTTTTTTTTGGGGTGCTTGTGAGGTGTATGGTATTAAAAGTACTACTTCATGAAGTTTCACTCATTTCATTCAACCAGGTACAACACTGGCTGTACAATCGATAGGTCAAATTAACATACCCCGTGAAATGTTCTTAAGGGTCTAAAATGTATTGCTTAAAGTGATGCCAAGATCATTTCAGAACCTTCTGTCATGGGAGATCCATGTGGTGACAAAATCATGTTTGAGGCACATTCTTTCATTATCACCCATATTGTAGAGGCAGCCATTTTGTTCTTCTATGTGTGTTACCATACTTTTATACAGATGGGTCAGAATTGACTTTGAGTTTCACACTTTTGGGAAAATATTAAGAGTTTAGCAAAAGAAACCCTCTTAAGAACACAATTCAGATTAATAAACCTTTCAGTCTTGGTGAGATTGCACAAATGACTCTTGACTTTGAATCTGAAGGGTTTCTCCAAAGACTCTGCTAACCTTCTGTACCACTGGAGTTTTACTCAAGACATTGATGGCTCGAGATGCCGCTCTGACATCTGTCACACACGTCATTGTGGTAAGGAATGAAATTCTCTACTGTGAACATGGTTGAGGGATCACTATTTGTAATTAGATATTCTGTTTGTACTAGGGATGGGATTTTAATGCATTAATCACGATTTACAAACAAGTTGATACAATACAATTTAATTGCATTTTGTGTTCCACACAACGCTGGTTCTATGTTAGAGCATTATTTCCTGGTACACTGGTTACATTGACGCACACCTCTGAGCTGGGCTACCTTAAAGGGGAATTCCAGTGGTTTGCATTAACAATGTATCCAATAGGTCATGTAATATGTACTCTATCTCGACACAGTGATGTTAAATACAATCTCATTTAAGTGTTTTGAGAAGATTTTTATCAACAATTACAAATTTTCAGGGGTGCTGCCATTTTCACGAGTCACATGACCTACGTTGGCATATGTGATGTGTTACGTGCCGTCCCAAACGCTCAATTACATGGGACACCATTATGCCCAGCGCTGATTTCTCTGATTTATCCTCATCTGTGAAGAAATAGCAGTATTGGTTGATCAGGAAGACTGAGGAATACTTCCATACAGAGCGGCGGAGCCGTGAGCTCGGCCGGATAGCGAGTAGTTGTTTACCAGGTTTGCCACACTGCAGGAGGGATTTTGGCCCACTCCACACAGATCTTCTCTAGATCAGACTGGTTTCTGGGCTGTCGCTGAGAAACACAGTTTCAGCTCCCTCCCAAAATTTTCTATTGGGTTTAGGTCTGGAGACTGGCCATGCCAGAACCTTGATATGCTTTTTACGGAGCCACTCCTTGGTTTTCCTGGTTGTGTGCTTTGGGTCATTGACATGTTGAAAGACCCAGTCACGACCCATCTTCAATGCTCTGACTGAGGGAAATAGGTTGTTCCCCAAAATCTCAGCCGCTGTCATCATCTCCTTAACACACCGCAGTCGTCCTGTCCCATGTGCAGAAAAACACCCCCAATGCATGAGGCTACCACCCCCATACTTCACAGTAGGGACGGTGTTCTTGGGATAGAACTCCTCATTCATCTTCCTCCAAACATGACTTATACTCTTTCTTGTTCTACAGGTTACATGCATACAAATAACTTGTAAATGTGATACAAGGAATTATATTTTAATTGGTAACTGAATCTATACATTAAGTAACAGATGTGTCATAAAAATAAGTTTCTCAATCCTCTTCTATACTCATGAATGTAGAAAATACATCACTGTTCAACACTTAAGTTTTTGCATGATTCCAAGCAAAAAGATTCTGCTGTTTTTACTGCTGAAGCCACATTCTATATCAACTACCTCTTTGGAGTAGCAGCAAACTTGTGATCAGCTGTCTGCTGATGCTGCACAAAGTTATCCAACTTTGGCACCACCAATGATTTTCCGCGTCAGAACATTTTTTTCTTCCACTGTCAATACATCTTCATGTATTGACATCATTGGCAAAAAAAATGTGAGTCCCTCAATTTGAGCCATTTGAATTTCGAAAACCATTCCTGGCGAATCGGCTCTGCCCTGCACGGGGGGAGTAGATTTTCTGACAAACAAAGTTGTATTGGGTGTCTTTCCCATGTAATGGGCATCCATCAAAGTTGGCAGCTGACAAGCTGCACTTACTGTATACCACTGCCATCCATTGTTTTTTGGAAGATAATCCTAAAGGTTTATAAATTTTCTGTAGCATCCACAGGTAGCATGAACCGATGGCGAGAAAGCCTAGGTTTGATGCGGAACTCGGATGCAGTTGTCTCCGATGTGAAGAATTATTCGCTCAACTTCCGGTACAGCTTCCTTCCAAATTTTCGGCACGCTAAAGGCAGGAATCCAATACGAATTCTTGTAATATATATAAAAGTTTATAACACTACAGAATTGTATGCTAGGATAAACAGCCAATTTACACGTTCGCCAATTTTTTTCGCCATTTTAAAACTTTACTTGCCAGACCTCATTATGTGTTTGCATATGGCGAATTGGCAAGTGGGTAGGGAGGGCCCTGTAGTAGAATCCCCTGTCCAGGCTCTCCTTTTGAGAGAGGATGATAAGCTTGGCCATGTTGCTTTTTCGGATATATTATTCTACAATTTAAGTTTGCAATTCATCAAAACAAGTTACAGAATCTCTATTTAATTTTTATGACTTAAGTCCCACCCCTAATTCATACAGTAGGTAGTTTGCTGATTAAATTACCATGCTAACTGGCTTTACTGTGTTTTTAAAGGATGAGGTGCATGAGCGTGATGGTCTTACTGACTTTCTGCTCACGAAGATGCTTGATGTACTGCAACAGTTTCCTGCAGTAAAACTGATTCTCTCCAGTGCATCTCTGGATGTTGATTTGTTCCTCAAGTACTTCGACGCTTGGTCGTGTCCCGTCGTTTATCGTAAGCGATCTTAAACTGACTTTGAAAGCTAAGATGAAGTAGTTGCTTTTCAATATGGTCTAATTATTGGTGTGTTTGAGCTAATGGTCGTTTTTTTACTCCAATATTAAGATGAAATTATTTTCACGGTTGCACAGTAAATCCACCTCATAAGCAAAATATCTAAAGCCTAAATGGTCTAAAAGAGAGCAAAGTATAGATTCTATGACTGTTTGCTGTGGCAAGGAGGAATAGGAAAAATGAGAGGCATTTTAGAATGCCAGAAACATTTATGTTGTCTATTCACCAATTCAGTTTTGGAAGATCTGAAATTTTGCAGGCTGTAAAGGTTGAGTTTGAGCCTGTCACAAGACAGATTCAGAGTATCGCCGATCACGAAACTTGATAAAACTTCATCTGGGTCATTTACAACCTCTTGCAAAATTTATGGGATCACCACCCCTGAGGAAAATCGGATGCTATTTACATTTTTGAGGGGTAAAAAAAAATGACGGAAGTTCCACAACAAAAAAACCCATAAAAATACGAGCCTGTTAGCTTTAAGACACACACACACACACACACACACACACACACACACGCACACAGACACACAAAAAAAAGACAAATTCTCTCTTGCCTGTCAAAATAAAATTTTTTGGGCAAGTAGAGGAAACTATATGGATTTGCTCAATTCTGAGGGGAAAGACATGGAATTGTGACCTGGGGGGAGTAAATATGACACCACTAGTACCGTAATTTCTCAAATGAGTAATTTTCTTTCAAAAATTAATAGAACGCATTATATTTACGTATGGATGAAAAATAAAAAATACAATCACATTATATAGTTTTATACAGGTACATAGAGTCGTAAAAAATGTATACATATACATTTCAATATGATATTATGTTACACATTTATATAAATATTACGGTAATGTACTCCTTGGGGAGCTTGCATTTTACGATCGTTAGTGTAGCATGTTTGTTGCTACTGCACCAAAGATCAGAAACGACTCCGTGTGATTTTGTTTGAACTTAATCTGAGACTAAAAATGTCGACTAGCTAGTTGTGCATCTGATTTTGAAAGAAATGTCAACACTCGTGCCTGTATCGCCACCAACCTGGAAGTAGCGTAGCAGTCCGAAACAACGTGAGCTCAAACTACGTGGTATGATCGTCATGGGCACATTAAAAAAAAAACAAAAAAGAAAACAGGAGAGCGAAATGCTCGCTTTTTTTAAAATGTGCCAATTACGCTCGTTTCTGCGCTCACGTTGTTTTAATAACCACCAGACACCATCGTGAAAGCTTCTAGAGATTGGAGCCAAATGGAGGGCGAGTGGCTGCGCAACCCAAACTCTTGGGATTAAAAAAATGTTTCCGCACAAACGCCATGGATGGCAGAGAGGATGACATGCTGTGGGAGCAAGATGGGATGGTCATGATGCAATGCAAGAGGCACCGCAACTGTACCAAGTCATCAATGAGTTCCATAGTGATGAACCAAAGGTACAGTGAAGAAAATAAGTATTTGAACACCCTGCTAGTTCTCCCACTTAGAAATCATGGATGGGTCTGAAATTTTCATCTAGGTGCATGTCCACTGTGAGAGAGATAATCTAAAAAGAAAAATCCAGAAATCACAATGGATAATTTTTTTTTTTGTTAAATGATTTATCTATGAGATACAGCTGCAAATAAGCATTTGAACACCTGAGAAAACCAATGTTAATATTTGGTACAGTAGCCTTTGTTTGAAATTACGAAAGTGAAATGTTTCCTGTAGTTGTTCCCCAGGTTTGCACACACTGCAGGAGGGATTTTGGCTCACTCCTCCACACAGATCTTCTCTAGATCAGACAGGTTTCTGGGTTGTCGCTGAGAAACACGGAGTGTCCGCTACCTCCGAAGATTTTCTATTGGGTTTAGGTCTGGAGACTGGCTTGGCCATGCCAGAACCTTGATATGCGTCTTACGGAGGCACTCCTTGGATTTCCTGGCTGTGTGCTTCAGGTCATTGTTATGTTGAAAGATCCAGCCACGACCCATCTTCAATGCGCTGACTGAGGGAAAGAGGTTTTTCCCCAAAATCTCACTATACATGGCCGTGGTCATCCTCTCCTTAATACAGTGCAGTTGTCCTGTTCCATGTGCAGAAAAACACCCTCAGCGTATGATGCTATCACCCCCATGCTTTACAATAGGGATGGTGTTCTTGCGATGGAACTCATCATTTGTCTTCCCCCAAACACGGTTAGTGGAATTATGACCAAAAAGTTCAAATTTGGTCTCATCTGACCACAACATCTTCTCCCATGACACCTTTGTATCATCCAAATGGTCATTGGCAAATTTAAGAATGGTCTTCTTGACGCGCTGGTTTAAGCAGGGGAACCTTCCGTGCCATGCATGATTTCATACCGTGACGTCGTAGTTTATTACCAACAGTCACCTTGGAAACGGTGGTCCCAGCTCTTTTCAGGTCATTGACCAAGTCCTGTTGTGTAGTCCTGGTCTAATTCCTCACCTTTCTAAGGATCACTGAGACCCCACGAGGTGTATTTCTTCCATGGCGCTCCATTCCAATTGAGATTGACCGTCATGTTTAGCTTCTTCCATTTTCTAATGATTGCTCCAACAGTGGACCATTTTTCACCAAGCTGCTTGGCAATTTCTCTGTAACCCTTTCCAGCCGTGTGGAGTTGTACAATTTCATCTCTGGTGTCTTTGGACAGCTCTTTGGTCTTGGCCATGTTACAAGTTTAAGTGTTACTGATTGTATGGAGTGGACAGGTGTCTTTATGCAGCTAACGACCTCACACATGTGCATCTGATTCAGGATAATGCATGGAGTGGAGGTGGACTTTTAAAGACGGATTAACAGGTCTTTGAGGGTCATAATTCTAGCTGATAGGTGTTCAAATATTTATTTGCAGCTGTATCACAAATCATTAATCATACATTGTGATTTCTGGATTTTTTCTTTTAAGATTATTTCTCTCATAGTGGACATGCACCCACAATGAAAATTTCAGACCCCTCCATGATTTCTAAGTGGGCAATCTTGCAATATAACAGGGTGTTCAAATACTTTTCTTCACTGTAGCTACTATGGATCTTTTTCGGATTGGAGATGAGTCAGATGGTTCTTTTGAAGGCTTGGCCAAGGATGTGAAATGTAGTAAACTGCACTATGCACACACATTTTATGCACAAATATTTAATTCCAAAAAATTTTAAGTAGTTTATATTTTTAAGACTATTATGTGTTAACAGTATTAATAAAATGTCATGCCATCATTGAACATCTATTTTAGTTGGGTGAGTATTTTAGTTGGTTGGGTTCTGTTCTGACAGTTACACGGACTTGGACAAGCGTGTCCTCTATCTTGTCCCGAGATTAGATTACCGCGACATCACCACATCCACAATGAACATTATTAATGATTGTTGTATGGACAGCTTTTTGAGAAACAATACAAGTACAATCCTAACGAAATATATATACAGATCATTCTTAATATTCTGAGCATATAGGTAACAGCAAATTGGTGGTGTGCATTGTAAATTGGTAGATTTTCCTGTTTCTTTTTTTTGTTTTGTCTATTTTATTTGGGGGTGTGCATTATACTTCAGGACACATTATACTCAAGAAATTACAGTACGTTGTTGCTCCTCTGGCTTTTATAACAGCTTCAAATTTGTGTGGCATGGAATTTAACAACTGACAAATATTCTTCATCAATTTGGCTCCTACTTCCTTCAAATCGGTGGCTCTTAACCTTGTTAGAGCTACCGAACCTCACCAGTTTCAAATGCGCATTCACTAGATCATACTTTCGTACAAAATAAAATGATTTTTTTTTTTTTTTCAAAATTCAAGACATATAGTTTTTCTACTGGTGCTCAAAATGAACTGTGCAGAACAAAACCAATATACTGCATGAACAAATTACTTACCTGCAAATCTGTGTCACCTCTGCTGTTGCCTTTGAGAGACCAGTTCAGAAATGCGTGGCTTCACCATGGCAAGTGCTACTCTCATGTCATTTTCATCGCAAAGTCTGTTCCTTTTCTTCATTTTTATGTCCAGTATTCTTGAAAAAGATTGCTTGGAAAGATATTTTGTAACAAATGGTATAAAAAAAAAACTCAAGGGCTTTCTTGGCAATAACTGGATTATCATAGGAAAAGTTTCCATGGCATCCAATGGGCCTCTTGATTGCATCACATTAAGCAAAGAAGCATTAAAAACAACCAAGAGACCAAATACGAGAACTTTATAGCCCTCCTGTTTAATACTTGCTTAAATTCTCACATCACCCAATATAGATCTTTGCCATACCTTCAAATACTTTATGATACACTCGGAGGAAAAATGGTTCTTTATGCATCGTCATAACAGCCAGGATCTGGAAACAAATCAGGCAAGTCAGCTAAAATACTCCCTCATGATTTGTCCCCAGCAAAGGATACATCTGTGCCATCTTGTTCTCCATGTGTGAGATAGCTCAGGTTATTCCTATTATCATATTCTGTTTAGTCAAGAGCGCAGAGAGAGACAATACAGCAACAACCACATTCAAAAACCGCAATAGAAATTAAAATAGATTAGACGAGTGCTTTGTATTTGCCGAACACAGTCATCCACTTGTCCCACATGGAGATGTCAACACCAGAGTGCTCATTCATCTTACCGTCGAGGACCCTAAGGCCTTCTATAGCCCTGGTCAGACTACCGTCAACAGCCATACAGTTCAGGATGAAGATGCAACATCACTTCCCAAAGAGAGCGTAGCCACCACCTTTTTCAGGCAGGAGCATGTCCATGGCTATTCAGTTTTGAAATAGCATAAATAAGTGGGTGCGAGTTCTTCATGCTGAGCCTCGAAGACACTTTTGAGTCCAATTACCCAATTTTGTACATTGTAGTGGCTGTAATTTATTTTCTCTACGTTCTTGTTGGTTGCACACCATCAACACAGGAAGGACTCAAATCCAGCTGACTGGTCAGCCAATTTATACTCACTTGGAACACCGTGGGAACAGCAATGCGCAAATGTATGTTGGATCATTTTATCCTTGCCATTCAGCTGCATTCTTCTATGCCATTGTTCAAGTGAAATTACCTGTACAGTTGAAGTTGATTCAATAACAGACATGGGATGAATAAAGTACAATGTTACATTCTGGGCAATTTATTAAAAAGCCTGTTATCTCCGCACCACTACCAGATGTCTGCATGTGACAATGGCTTCAATGAATTCCAATCACCAAAATTATTTTATAAATCATTGCTGATAAATTTCCCAATTTGTTTCCGATTCCTGGCAAATGGAAGCAAGTGAAATACTCGGTGCTACGTCATCAGAAAACAATGCTTTTCATTTTTCAAAAATAGTCAATGGATATCCAGAATCACAATTTCTACATTCATTATCAGGTACTGTTTTAGTCATTACTCCCAAAGTACAATTATCTGGTAAGAGCGCTGGTAGAATCTGTAATATTGGTCTAGGACTAGGTCTAGTGGGGGGTTCTTCAGGAGTATGGGGTACCAAATCCCCTGATACGAGCTGTTCGCTCCCTGTATGACCGCTGTCAGAGTTAGGTCCGCATTGCTGGCAATAAATCGGATTCGCCAAGGCTGCCCTTTGTCACCGATTTTGTTCATAATTTTTATGGACAGATTTCTAGGCGCAGCCGAGGCTTAGAGGGTGTCCGGTTTGGTGGCCTCAGCATCGCATCTCTGCTCTTTGCAGATGATGTGGTTCTGTTGGCTTCATCAAGCCGTGATCTCCAGCTCTCACTGGAGCAATTAGCAGCCGATTGTGAAGCGGCTGCCATGAGAATCAGCATCTCCAAATCCGATACTATGGTCCTCAGTCGAAAAAGGGTGGCGTGCCCTCTCCAGGTCGGGGATGACATCCTTACCCAAGTGGAGTAGTTCAAGTATCTTGGGGTCTTGTTCACGAATGGGGGAAGAATGGACCGGGAGATCGACAGACGGATTGGTGCAGCATATGCAGTGATGCGGACTTTGTATCGATCCGTTGTGGTAAAGAGAGAGCTAAGTCGAAAGGCAAAGCTCTCAATTTACCAGTCAATCGACGTTCCTACCCTTACCTATGGGCATGAGGTGTGGGTCGTGACGGAAAGAACAAGATCCCGGATACAATCGGCCGAAATGAGTTTCCTCCACCGGGTGTCCGGGCTCTCCCTTAGAGGTAGGGTGAGAAGCTCGGTCATCCGGGAAGGGCTCAGTGTCGAGCCGCTACTTCTCCGCATTGAGAGGAGCCAGATGAGGTGGCTGTGGCATCAGATCCAGATGCCTCCTGGACGCCTCCCTGGTGAGGTGTTCCGGGCATGTCCCACCGGAAAGAGACCCCAAGGACGACCCAGGACACGCTGGAGAGACTATGTCTCTCGGCTGCCTTGGGAACGCCTCGGGATCCCTCTGGAAGAGCTGGAAGAAGTGGCTTGGGAAAGGGAAGTCTGGGTATCCCTGCTGAAGCTACTTCCCCCGCGACCCGACCCAGAAAACTGGTAGATAATGGATGGATGGTTTATTGACCTTTTTAAAATTTATCATTTGATTTAAAAAAAAAAAAAAAAAAAAATCAGATCACAATTTGGCAAAACCAAGACCGCGCTTGTCACAAATGCTTTCTTTATGTTACAAAATCCTTTTTTTGCTTCAACCCTCCATTTCAACAATGATGTCAGTTTTAAGTCTTCCTTATTGCATCATTTTGTGTAATGGAGCTGTTAATTTGGCTAATTTGGTACCCAAATTCAGCATTCATTTGTCAGTCCTAAAACTGACAATTTGTTTGTGTTTGTGGCTTTAGAGATTCTAAAATATTTAACCTTTTATTGGCAAATTTGGAGTTTTTTTTGTTTTGTGCTCATCCTCAGCCAGATGCTTAAAAAGAGCCATTGGAAGCTATCGGTACATCATTTAAATGATCCATGGAGTTGAAATTTAGACTCCAAATATAAATGCAAACCAAATTTGGCATTTTTTACCCACTGGGGTTGAGAAAAATGCATTACTTTTGTCTATTACGGTGAATATTGCATCTGGTCTGAGAGAATTATAGTGTCAGGGTCAGGCACACAAGGGAGGTTATTTGGTATGTCCTGAGGTGCAGTCGGCACACCCCCCTTAAAGTTTTGTCCAAGTCCATTCCGTCTCAGTTGATCGTTTTTTTGTGACGTCAAGTCATATTCCGAAAGGCAGTTGGAGGTAGAGAGGGAGCGTGCACTCACTTCTCTCTGTTCTTAATTTTCAACTTTCCTTTGTCATGCCAGTCCTGTCTCATCACCATCTTTTCTATGAAACATTTAATTTTCTTTCTCTCAACTTTTTCTTCTCTATCTCATGCAATTTTCATCCATTTATTCTATAAATCTGTTTTACTACTTATTACTACTCGTGTTATTATATACTCTTGCAAGGTCTCTATTTGCTGGGTCTTTAACTGACCAGTGAAATTATGTTGGATATCCATTTATATAAATATTAGTTTTGTGTTGTATTTAATTTTTCCGATATACTTCCAATCTTTACACTGGAGTCTGTCCCTAAGTTTTTCCTTACAATATTTTCCCCATTTTAGTCAATTTGGACTAGTCAACAAATCCTAAGGAGTTCCAAGTGGCTTTGTTCTGGGAATTCTAAGTGGATTTGTTCTATAACTCTTTCAAGTGGAGAATTATTGTCTTTGTTTTCCAGTGGCATGTTAAATTTACAACTAAGAGGCTAGTGGTATTTTCCTTTCACACAATTTTCACTTGTACATGCGGTTACGGGTGTTTATGGAATTTATTGCGAAGCAATTTACACACAAGTGCTCGACAGGGCTCCGCCACCCTCAAATTACTTGCCATTGACTAGTATCCACAAGGTCTAATCGTGTCTCCTTACACGCGTTTAATGACTCCCCATCATTTACTCTTTGAACCAGTTTCTCTCTTTTTAAACAAAAATTGGACTCACCCTGTTGTCTTCTTTCGACCTCTGGATTCCGTCAACCGTTGGATTCCAGCTGGCGGGCCGCAGTCTTTCTGGTATTCAACACACCCGCTGGAATCCTCAGGCATCTTGGGATCCGGCTCGAAGGACCAAATTGTCAGGTTTACACAGCCTTTTGCTTAGTCAGGGACAGCTTCTTCAGGGACATGGTCAGTGACGTGTCCGGTGATATAGCATCCAGTGATAGCCAGGCTCACGCAACCCAGGACATTTAAAGTACAATTTCTCAAGGAAGAAGACAAGAGGAACTCATGGCTCGCGAGGAGAATGTGGAATGTCTCTTTCACAATCTCCGACCCGTTCTAATCACATCTCCACGAATCCTCATTTTTATTCCTGAGCACGGTCTGCATCACAATAAAGCAAATGTGACAAACGAAGCAACCATGACAAAAATAGCCAATATGAGTCCTGGTGATGTCTTCACCATCCTCTCGAGATCGTCAGTCTTTATATTGTCTTCTGCATCACTGTCTGGTGTTTCCACGGCACCCAATGTAACTTGATTGCATCACATTATCACAGCAAAAGTTTCCATGGCACCCAATGGGGCTCTTGATTGCATCATGTTAAGCAAAGAAGCATTAAAAACAACCGAGAGCAAATACGAGATAACTTTGTCCAATTAATCCAACATCGCCTTATCATTGAATCTGACTCTCTTCACCTTGAATTCAGTAAGCATTGTGTTCTTATATTCCCCATCTAGATGGAGCTATTCGAAGTGTTCCTTTAGTTTTGCCGATGTGAGGCTAGAATTGCTCATCTTGGAATTGCAAATCATGCAGATAGGACGGTGACTCCCATTCCGTTCCACAATACATGGGAATCCATATTGTACATATTCATCCGACAACTCGACATAGTATGGATTAAAATAAACTAATTACACAATACACTACGATGGCATTCACACATTGGATCACTCCTGAGTGCACTAAATTCCTCACAGCACTGATTGGCCAAGCAATGTCACATGATCATCTGTAGCCAGTGATGACGTACAGACATGATGAGTCCGTGTGTCTCGATCTCCGCGGCAGAGGCTCCACCGAACTCCGAGGGTTCGCTCGAACCCATGTTAAGAACCACTGCTCTAAATGCTATTTATCAGCTCAGCTTTGCAGTCTGTCACCATGTCATTGTCTTTAATTTTTATCTCCATTAGTCGATTATTTACAGGCCACGACGCTGACATTGTATGTCTTTCAAGAAGTTTTATTTTCGCTCTATGGGAAGAAGCATTATTGTCTTGAACGTCATCCACAAAATCCTTCCAATCAATGGAATCAAAGTGTCCAAAATCTTGACATACACTTGTGAATTTTTTTATTTACTGTAGTTTCCCGTGTATAATATGCATTTTTTTCTCCCATAAAATGATCAAGAGTCAAGAGTGGCATGATACATAGTATAGGGAGAAATGGGAAAAAAAAAATTCACATTTTATAAATCTTTTCCTTTCGGCTTGTTCCGTTTGGGGTCGCCACAGCGTGTCATCTTTTTCCATCTAAGCCAACCTCAATTATCTTCTCTAACACCCACTGTCCTCATGTACTCCCTCAAAACATCCATCAACCTTTTCTTTGGTCTCCCTCTCGCTCTTTTGCTTGGCAGCTCCATCGTCAGCACCCTTCTACCAATATACTCACTCTCACCTCTGAACATGTCCAAACCATCCAAGTCTGCTCCCGCTAACTTTGTCTCCAAAACATCCAATTTTGGCTGTCCCTCTTATGAGCTCATTTCTAATCCTATCCAACCTGTTCACTGCAAGCGAGAAGCTCAACATCTTCATTTCTGCTACATCACGTTCTGCTTCCTTTTGTTTCTTCAGTGCCATCGTCTCTAATTCGTACATCATCGCTGAGCTCACCACTGGTTTATCGACTTTGCCCTTCATTCTAGCGGAAACTCTTCTGTCACATAGAACACCAGACACCTTCTGCCAACTGTTCCACCCCGCTTGGACGTGTTTCTTCACTTCCTTACCACACTCTGCATTGTTCTGTATTGTTGACCCCAAGTATTTAAAGTCATTCATCCTTGCATTCTTTTCTCCCTGGACCTTCATTCTTCCCCCACCTCCCCTCTCATTCATACACATTCTGTTTTCCTTCGGCTAATCTTCATTCCTCTCCTTTCTAGTGCGTGCCTCCATCTTTCTAATTGTTCCTTCGCCTGCTCCCTGCTTTCACTGCAGATCACAATATCATCTGCGAACATCATAGTCCAAGGGGATTCCAGTCTAATCTCATCTGTCAGCCCATCCATTGCTACCGCAAACAGGAAAGGGCTCAGCGCGGATCTGTGATGCAATCCAACCTCCACCTTAAATTCCTCTGTCACACCTAAGGCACACCTCACCATTGTTCTGCTGCCCTCATACATGTTCTGTACTATTCTAACATATTTCTCCGCCAGACCAGACTTCCGCTTGCAGTACCACAGTTCCTCTTTTGGTCCTCTGTCATACGCTTTCTCTAGAAGACAATAATGTAGCTCCTTCTGACCTTCTCTGTACTTTTCCACGAGCATCGTCAAGGCAAATAATCCATCTGTGCTACTTACAATTAAGGGACAATGATTCAGTTTTGGTCACATATGACCAGAGAGTAATATTTCACTAACTTGGAGTGCCTTAGGTTTTTTTTTTTTTTTTTTTTTTATGAAGAGAAAACTCCATGTGGGCTTTCATATCTTGCTCTGAGAAGAGGTTTCCTATGGGCCACTCTGCATAACGTAACCCCAGCCTCTAGTGCAGCGTCTATTCTATGCGCCTTATAATGCGGTGCGCCTTATACTGCGGAAAATACGGTACATCTATATTTATATATAGTATAATATATCACATCAGTAATAACATAACATTGGGAGCATCATAAACCCCCCCAACCCCCACCCCCGTCGTCGGTAGCTCGCGAGAGGCTGGCTGCTTGAAAAGTAGATCTTGGGGTAAAATCGTCTGGGCACCCCTGCTTTTAAATGTCCATCTTGATGCTTTGAGGTCTTCCTTGGCATATATCCTTCCCATTTACAGCCTTCCTGTTATGTTTGTACTTGGTCCAGTTTTTAGACACTGCTGACTGGGGACAGCCAAGTGCGTTTCCAATGTTCTGTGACACTTTACCTTTCAGAAGTTCTGTAGTTCTCACCTTTTGTTTTACCTTACATCTGTGTTGGAGCTGTGATTCATGTCAACCAACTTGGTTCAACAGCTCTCCAAAGTCTGAATACTCCTATTTAATTGCTGACTAATTAGCAGAATCAATCTGATGTAGTTTTTTTTTTTTTTTTTTCAAACAGAAAATTACAAGATGCATCCATATTTTTTTTTAATCTGCAGATGTGAGCAATTCCACTACTTGGTCTTAAAATTGTGAATTTTTTTCAGGCTTTCTAGTGTTTCTTAAAGAGGTTGTATTTTGACAAAAACATTTGTGGAGGAACTGTGTTTGACTTTTTTCTCCAAAATCAAACATTTAAATGATCATCCCTCACGAGCGGTGATTCCATAATTGTTGCCAGGTGTTGTATGTGCAGTGTCACAATTGGTGTTAGCCTCTCTCTGACCAGTTTTTCAGTTGCGTTGTCACAAATTTTCAACACAAGCTTACCTGCGATGGGCAAATTTCAAAATTCTCAAGCACTATGAACAAGTCAAGGCAAACAAAACATGAATTTTATTCAATTTCTGATTACCCCAAAATTATTTTCATTTTCTCTAACTTGGTAATACATACCTTAATTCTCATAAGGTTTGGACATTGCGAAAATTATAAATAAAAACAAAATACAATGATTTGCAAATCCTTATGTAATTATTATTCACTTAAATGAAGAAAAGAAAATATGTAAGGTCATTTTTTATTTGCATATCTTCACTCTTAATTCGAGAAGGACAAAGACTGGCGTGCCACAATAGAATGCAGATGGAAAAGGATTTGCAAATCATTTTACTTTGTTTTACACAGCACCCCAACATCACTGGAATTTGGTTTGTATGTTAATTTGCTTCTTCTTCTAACACTTCCAAATACATAACCTCAGAGTTGTTCGGCTTCTTGTGCACTACCAAATTTTTCAGGGTGAGTACCCATAGAACTACCTGAAGTTCAAAAACATCTTGAATATGATGGGGCTCTGTGATTGGCTGGAGGCGAGTTCAGGGTATAACTCACCTCTCGCTCAAAGATCGTGAGTGTCTGTGAAATGTTAAAGTACGCACGCGAAGTTAGTGAGGTTGAGCAGTACAGAAAATGGTAGCAAATGACCCGGTGCTTGCCGCTTGTTCTGTAAGCTTATTTATTTATTTTTGAATAATATTAACTTTCATTTCACAAGCGTTGTTAGTCAATTGGTTCAACTATTTCTGGTAATGAATTTTGTGATGTACTGTTTCTTTTAGTCAAAGGAAGACAATTTAAAGTGAAGCAATATTTTCTGGAAGATGTTCTACGGTTCACAGATTTTAACAATAAGGAAATAAGGAAACACAAGGAAGAATCCCAGATAAGTATGTATATTTACTGATTAATATTTTATGGATTAGCATTGTTCTGTTTACCTCACTGTGAATCTCTCCATCAGAGGAGGAGAGACAGAACCTTTTGACAAAGTGGTGTAAATTGGGGGTGGAAACTGGTGTTGAAGATGTACAGAATACACACTTGGCATCCTCTGATTTACTCAGGAGCAGCAATTGTCTGGATACAGCAGCCACCATCAAGTCGCTGGTAACAAGCCTGCTAAATACTGCAAATATAAAATATTGTAAATCCATCCATCCATGTGAAAAAATATAATTGTACTGTGTCAAATTGTTGTGAATTTTGTTTATTCAGAATAACAATGTAGTATGGACCACTGGTTTTCAAACTTTTTTATTATCACCTAAAAAATGTATTGGGTCCCTTAAGTACTGGCCTCGTGACCAACATTTAAATATAGTTGAGGTTTTATTCGTATAAAGTATATTTATCACTGTAAGCTCCTATATATTATGCAGTTTGTACATTGACTGTAGATTTAAATATAGGGAAAAAAAATACATAATTCAATTAAAAATGTATTGCACATAAACGAGGTAAAAATTGTAACTGTTTAAAAACAAATCATTCTTCAAGATTAAATACAAATGTAGTGAATTTAAAAGTTCAATACTACTAAACTGTACTTCAACACCGATTCTTGTACATACCGCTACGGGTACTCGGACGACGCTTTGAAAATCGCTGGTGTAGGCCATTCTTTTCTCAAATGGAAATTCTACATAGTGAAGTTGACTGGGGGCTGTAAGTCTCAAGTCATGACAGTGTATAATTGTAATCCACACCTATCTTTGTGTTTTGTTTCCTGTGCCTCTTCAGTTGACCACAAATTCAACCACCCACCCACGTGGATGGCCCACCAAAACCTCTAATCTTAAGAATGAAAGCCTAGACATATTCTCCCTAGCCACTTCATCCTTCACTCTAGTTTCTAGTGTCTTGGTGTCAGCCCCCAGACCTCTTTCCATCACTACTATTTTTCAGTTATAGAAATGTTGAATACTATCCAAAAATTCTATATATCACTCAACTCTACCATGTATAAAGTATTATTTGAAACAGTTAAGCATCACTATTTATCTAATGAAACTAAAATTAATAATAGCCACCACATATGGTTATTAAAATGTGTAAATCTTTTTTCTTTTGTAGAAGTTTTGAGTTTTTTTTTTTTTTTGGAGAAAATTTCGCAACATGTTGGACGACTGGTAAAGGAAGGACTGCATTACAGTTCTGAGGACCAGGATTCAAATCCCGTTCGTCTGGGTGGCATTTGCATTTTCAAACCAATCAAATAAAAAGCCTTTAATGTCGTCAAATGAGTGTGCATACAACAAAATAACGAGAGCTTGTCCACAAGGTGCTTGCATGAATTAAATCCAATAAAAAAAAGCATCTCAGATATGAGGTAAAATAACAGATAAAAAAAATACAATCAAGGCACAGTTAATACTAAAAGAACTTAAAAGTAATAAATAAATAAATGCATAAAATGTATTTTTCAGTCTTATTCCCCCTGTCCCGGCCTTGGTAAGATTATTAAAACCAAGAAAAGCAAACAAGAAGTCTTCTTTTCCTTTCGGCTAAAGAAGTGCAGTTGCATAATCTTAGATGACAGTAGTGTTATGTTTATTATTTAGTGTTAGTCCATGTTATGTCAGACCTATAACACCTGCCAGAGGGCAGCAGGTTAAACAGGTGGTGACCAGGATGCGAAGAGTCCTTAACGATGTTAGTAGGTCTCATGTGTTAGTGGGAGTTGGGATTGTCCTCTAGGAATAGCAGTGATCTGGGCACTGTTGATCACTCTTGGCAGAGATTTCCTGTCCGCTGTTGTACATCCAGCACACCACACTGTGAGGCAGTATGTGTGGATACTCTCCATGGTGGTTCTATAGAAAGCCAGCAGCAGTTTGAGTTCCAGATTATTCTTCCTGAGCCCTCTCAGGAAGTGGAGTCGCTGCTGGGCTGTTTTTATCAACGCTGTGGTATTTACAGTGCAGGTGAGTTTCTGTGATCTAGACTCTGATGTTGACCCTCTCCACACACTCTCTATTGATAAATGATGGGACCGAATCCATGCCACACTTCTGGAAGTCCAGGATGATTTCCTTCATGTTTGTGAGGTTTCCTGAATACCACTTTAACTGATTTACAATCTCATGTCTGTAGACAGACTCATCTCCTTTTGAGATGACCCCGATCATGGTGGTATCATCACCAAATTTGATTTGCTGGGATGGGCTATTATTCAGTCACATGTGTACAGAGAGTATAGGAGAGGTCTCAGTACAGAACTTTGATGGTGCTGAGAGTGATTGAAAGTCTGACGGACTGTGGATGATTTGTGAGAAAGTCTTCTAGCTGCAGATGGAAGGAGAGAGTCCAAGTATGGAGAGTTTGTCAACCAAAATATCTGGGATGATGGTATTAAACTCGTGAGCTAAAGTCTAAGAAAAGCATTCTCACAGAATTCCTTTTGGTGTTTCAGGTGGCTCTGTGCAGTGTGGAGAGCTATTGCAATAGCATCCTCTGTGGACCAGTTTCCTCTGTAGCGAAAGTAAATAGGCTGGCGTTGAGTGAGGGAGGGAATGAGCCACTTTTGTGATGTGCAACTAGCCTCTCAAAGCACTTCATGATCATAGGTGTGAGTACAACAAGCCTGTAATCATTCAGATTGTCAATGTCTGATTTTTATTGGTACAGGGATGATTGTTGCAGATTTCAGGCAGGAGGTTAATGGTTGATTGTTCCAGGGAACTGTTGAAGATTTTTGTAAAAACACTGGTCAGCTAATCACCACAGGCTTTCAGTGCCTTCCCTTGGACGCCATCTGGGCCAGCTCCCTTCCTGGTGTTTACGTTCATGAGCACGTCTCACTTCATGTTCTTGAAGTGTCATTGTGCTGCTGATAGGAGGTGGGATTGACGAGACTGAATTTGATCTGTCAGTCTCAAAGCAGGCAACTTAATGGTTTAGTTCCTCTGCCAGCGAGGTGTCTGTGTTCTCCCATGCCTGCACAGGTGTTCCCCAGGTTCCTCCTACATCCCAAAAACATGCATGGTAAGCCAATAGAAGACTCTAAATTGCTCATAGGTGTGAATTTGAGTGTAAATGATTGGGTGGTGACCAGTTAAGGGTCTACCCTGACTCTTGCCAAAAGATATCTGGGATAGCCTCCAGCATGCCCACGACCCTCTTGTGCGTGTGTACAGAGTGGTACAGGAAATGGATGGATAGATGTAGGAAATTTTCATTACATGAACCATTAATAAATCTTTGGACTTCAAATTGTAAATGCTTCCCCCCCCCATTGTGTTACAGGTTGGAGAAAGCTCAGAGCCATTGGAGCCATGGCTACTGAAAGAGATGGATACTTGCATAGCTAACGTTTTTATCAGTGCAGAGCAGGAATATGTTGTTCAGCTCTTCAACCTCATTCTCAATGAAAATGTTAATGGTATGAGGCTTGAATGTACGTCGAATAGAAAAGATTTTGATTGGCGTTGTATGATGCAATGTGTTCATAGCGTGTTGAATTTGACGAATTTTCTAACATTTCTATTGATCAACCTAGTTGACTACGTGCACAGTGAGAAAGGGGTTACACCTTTGATGGTGACAGCAGCTCAAGGATTCCTCACTCAGATGGAGCAGTTGCTTATCATGGGGGCGAACATCAACCTAAAGGCATCCAATGGATGGTATGATTTTTTTTTTTTTTTTTTTTTTTTTTTTTTTCCTTTATTCACTAATGTTAGTAGACCAGAGAAATGTACATTGTCTTAACATTGTTATAAAACTGGAAAATGAAACTGCTTTTATTTTATTTAAAGGACTGCCTTGGACTTTGCAAAACACTTTCAGCAGGTAGATGCTGTTGATCTTCTTCAGTCTTATGTGTGAGTATATTATCTTGAAAATACACATGTATCGTTGGAGTTTATGTATATTCTTTGTCATAAATGTCATGGTTATATTGTGGTGTCAGTTGTTTCTCTGAACTAACATTTAGGGCAGTTATTACAGTTGAAGCGAGCAGTTTACATTTACTTTATCAAAAAAAAAAAAAGTATCACTGGCTGAATTCAAATCAGATTTAACCTTTCCTGTTTCAGGTAAGTCAGGATCTCCAAAATTTTGTTAAATGCCACAATAATAAGTGTGAGAATTTCTTCAGAGAATTTTACATTTTCTTTGAGGTAAAAAGGTTACATAGCAGAGCATCAAGTCACATTTCCTTTGAACTGCGCGACTTTGGTCATACGTTTTGAGTAACCTTCCACAAGCTTGTAACAGTACTCTGTTGGAATCCTGTCCCATTCGTCATGGCAGAACTGGCGTAACTGAGTCAGCTTTGTCAGATGCCTTGCTCACACATGCCTTTTCAGTTCTGCCCACATTGTTTTGATAGGAATCATATCAAGGCTTTGTGATGGGCACTCCAATAAATTGATTTTATCCTCAAGCTACTTTTTAACCAGTTTGGCATTAAGCTTAGTGTCATTGTCCATTTGGAAGATCCATTTGCACCCAGGTTTTAGATTCCTGGCTTTTTTTATTTTATTTTTTTATGTTGCCTTATCTCTATGTATTGTTCTTTCTTCATGATGGTGTCTATTTTATGAAAAGCTCCAGTTCCTGCTTCTGGAATACAGCCCCACAACATGATGCTGCCACCTTCTCAGGTCTACAAACCTCCCCCTTTTTCTTCCAGATGTCATGGTCATTATGGCCAAACAGCTCCACTTTAGTTTCATCAGACTACTGGACAGGTCTCCAGAAGTTAAGATCTTTGTCTTGGTGGCTTTTTGCAAACTGTAATCTGGCCTATTTTTATGTTTCTTGAGAAGTCATGACTTCAATCTTGGTGAGTGGTCTTTCAGCCCATGTCAGTCCAGGACTCATTTCACTGTGGATAATGAGACGTTCTTACCAGTTTAATTGACCATATTCATAAGGTTTTTAGCTATTGTTATGGGGCTGATTTCACACATTTCAGACCAAAACACATTCATTTTTGGGACACAGCCTGTCTCCTTCCTGAGCGGTATGATGGCTGGACATTCCCATGTTTATACTTGTGTGGAATTGTTTGAGCAGATGAAAGTGGCACCTTTAAGTATCTGTAAATTGCACCCAAGGATCATCCAGACATGATTCTTTCTCTGATTTCCTTGATGACCCCCCCATATTTTACACAATGGAGTAGAGTGTTTGAATAGTGGCCTTTAATACATCCCCAGGTATCCCGTCAAGTAACTCACATCTGGAGCTTCCAAATCCATAACTCCATCTTCTGGGCTTCCCCATGTTCTTAAGACATAGTACTTTTTGTATATGTCAACGTTTGAGCTTGATGAAAATGTTTTAAAATGATCTCTTCATTGTAGCATTTATCAAAATTAAATAATTTTGGTGAGCCTGACCGACCTGAAATCAGAGAGCCTTAGTCTGATTTCACTTCATACAGTGAGACAAAAAAATGAAATGCTCTTTTTGTACCATGTATACTGTAAGTATGTTAACGCCCCACATTGTGTTAAGCTTGTACAGAGTCCCTTTACCCGTTCGCAGTTCCCGTTATAGACCAATGACTGACTGTGCAAAGGGAGCAGTTTAAAATGACGTATTCGTGTGATAATCTACAAAATATATTACTAATACTAATAGTGATTGGACCAGCAGGCTGTGCGTGAGTGTCCTAACAATGGCACAGGGCAGACCATAGTAAGTTCGCTGATCAAGAATATAATAACTTAATTGCAAGAGGGGAAAAAACTCTTCGAATGCTAGCTAGTTTTGACTTTGATTGATCTGTAGCGCTTTCCCGACAGAAGGAGCTTGAATAGCTGGTGGCCAGGATGTGGAGGATCCAAAAGGATCCGACCTGCTCTGGACCTAGTTTGCATTGCGTGCAAGTCCTCAGTAGTGGGTAAAATGGTGGCGACAATCCATTCAGCGTTTTTGATAGTCTGGTTTGGGGCCGCCACAAAAAAGGACAAACCGACTGCAACGGACAGTGATGGAGGTACACAGGACTGATTGGATGACCACTGTGTAGAACTGTCTCAGCAGCTCTTGTGAAAAGCTGTGCTTCCTCAGAAGCTACAAGAAGTACATTCTTTGCTGAGCTTATTTGAGGATGGAGTTGATGTTCGTCTCCCACTTCAGGTCCTCTGAGACTGTCATTCTCAAGAACTTGAAGGTCTCGACGGTTGACACAAGACAGTTGGGCAGCTGTGGTGAAGGATTCCTCCTGAAGTCCACAATCATCTCTACAGTCTTTAGATTGTTCATCACCAGGTTGACCACACCAAAGCTCTGTCCAGTCTCGCCACTTCCTGTCGATACGCAGACTCGTCGCTGTCTTTGATGAGGCCAATGACCGTGGTGTCATCTGCGAACTGCAGGAGTTTGACAGTGACATGAGGTGCGGTCGTTCATGTAGAGCGAGAAGAGCAGAGGGGAGAGGACACAACTTTGGTGTGCCCCGGTGCTGATGGTACACGTGGAGGATGTGGTGTAACCCAGCCTCACCTGCTATGTCCTGCCCGTCAGGAAGTTGTAGATTCACAAGGAGATGGAAGGTGAGAAGCTGAGCTGGAAAAGTGTAAGGGGAGGTGTTCAGGGATGATGGTGTTAAATGCAAAGCTGAAGTCCTTGATCAGGATCCCCGCATAGGTACCCTCGTTGTCAAGAAAGATCTCCAAGGATGAAGTGCAGACCCATGTTGATGGCATCATCCACAGACCTGTTAGCTCGATAGGCAAAATGCAGTGGGTCCAGGTGGAGACCGGTGACACTCTTGAGGTTGTACAGCACAAATCGTTCAAAGGACTTCATGACCACTGATGTCAAGGTAACGGGCCTGTAGTCATTAAGACCTGAGACTGCTGCTCTTTTGCGGACCGGTATAATGGTGGAACGTTTGAAGCAGGGTGGTATTTCACACAGTTGTAGAGACCTGTTGAAGATCTTTGTGAAGACAGGAGCAAGTTGGTCTGCGCAGACTTTGAGGCAAGGTGGGGGACACAGGGTCTGGGCCTGGCGCTTTGGTCATCTTTTGTCGTTTGAAGATCTAACGTCCTTTTCATGGATGTTAAATGGTGGAGTGGGCCTTGTGGTGCAGCTTGGTAGGTGAGTTGTGTGGAAGTTTCTACTTCGAATCTGGAGTAAAAGCTATTTAGGTCGTCTGCTAGCCCGCTCTTGTTTTCTACCGGGGAGGGAGTCAAGCTGCTTTCTAGTGTGATTATAGAGGGCCCTGTCCCCACTACGATATGCATTCTCTGGCGGAGTTGACTGTGGCTGAAAATCACCACTACAGCCCGTCACTGGGCTTTATCTTGTCAACTCAAATGCAACCATATACACTTGTTACCTGGTCCTGTAAAGCTAAATAAATAAATCTACATCTTTTTTTTTTTTTTAAACAGAACAATGATTTGTGATTCACGTTCAGGTTGGGCTCAGTTTATTGCCTTGTCATTCACCTGACGCAGCATCACAATGAAATTTCTACGCCCCCCCCCCCATAGTTTTTAGTTCAGGACACGAGGAAAGCTATCTCAATGTCTTTCAATTACTTATCCACTTCGCAGCCAGATGTACACTGGAAATAGCGTACATGCCACTGTTCAAAATGCTAGGATTTCGTTACTTAAAAAAAAAAAAGAGATCAAGAAAACATTTCAAAACTTGGACCTTTCACAACTCTATTGAAAGCATTTTAACGAGAAGTGGTTACATTTCAAAATAGACGCTTTCCATGTGTGGCATATATTTTTTGTCCATGATGAGTTTGTGTTGGGAAACACTGAATAACATATACATTCAAATGGACTCTACAGTCACACCACCACAATGCATTTGAAATGCAACAACATGTGCTTTAACTTCAGACTTCCAGCATTGATGTTAGGGTATTTACATCCTAATTATATGAATAGTGTAGGAATTATGACATTTTGTATATGTTCCTCCCACTTTTTATGCGTAAAAGTAATGTTACCATTGACTGCTCAGCTGTTCTGTGGCCAGGTGGGCATATATGGCTGCCAATGGAACTGGTTCCCTTGTATTTATTGATGTGACTGTGCACAAAAACAGTAGGATGAATTCTGTAGTATGTCAAACAATATCTTCTCATATTCATCTTATTTTTCATAACTAATTGGGCGGTGCGTCACATTGCAAATGACCAATGGTCCGAAGCAAGCTGCGTGTAGTTTTTTTTTTAAGGCGAAAAAGTGGAATATTATGCAATGGCCAAGTCAATCACCGGAGCATGCTAAAGACAAAACTGAGATGGAAATCCCTCAAGAATGAGCAAGAATTGAACACAATTTCAGCAGAGCTGTGGGAGACCATTACCATTAATGAAATCCAGCATCTGGTGATGCCTACGCATTCCACACTTAAGGCTGTAATTGAGTGCAAAGGATTTGCCACCACGTATTAAAAAGTGAAAGTTTTATTCATAGCTGTTAATTTGTCACATTACTTTTGGTCACTTAAAAAGTGGGGGGCATTTATACAAACTCTAATTTATAAAACCGTTCATCAGCATTGGTGGTAAATAACTTTCAAATTAAAGTTTAAAGCTTGCATTTAAAGTTTGTTTTGTCTGTGTTTAGATCCAGAAAGATGACAATTGTCAGCTTTCCATCTATTAAGAACCTGACTAATTTCATGTGTTTTAATTTGTGCAGTGCCTTTAAACGGATGGAAGACCAGAAAATGTCCACTGTGGTTCATTATTCCAGTACCGACGACCAGGACCGTGCCAGCACTGAAAACCAGGACCTCCTCAAGCTCTACCACCACAATTTTGATGATGAGTTTGTAGACTTAGATCTCATCATGAACCTGCTGCACAAGATCTGCTCAACTACAACTGATGGTGGGTCTCCTCACAAGCTGTTGACAGCCACTTAATCAAAAGACTAAACTAAAAGGCACTTGTAAGTTCTAAAACATCACATATAAGGAACAAGTTATATTAAATTGTTTCCAAAAAATTAAGCACAATTGTTATCCAAAGAGCCCACATGGTAGTTAACTGGTTCGCGCGCTTACCTCACAGTTCAAAGGTCGCTGGTTCATATTCTGACTCTAGCCTTCCTGTGAAAAGTTATGTTTTTCCTGTGCTTGCTTGGGTTTTCTGGAGGTAATGTTT